>NC_029793.2:73726874-73734563 GCF_000816755.2 Arachis ipaensis | reverse complement strand
TCGCGAGGGAGAAGAGGAAGCAGCGCTGCCCTTCATCACCGCTGCTGCCAAGGTTTGTGGAAGAGAGTGTCGTCATCGTCGTGGGTGGAGTCCACTGTCCGAGCCGCCACTAGAGAGAGCTGCTGCTACCATGTGTACAGAGAAGAGAAGCACCGCGAGAATCAAGGGAAGAAGATGCTGTTCTGCCTCTGCTTCTGGGTTTTGGAATCTGACATAAGCGCCACTGCCGCTGTTGGAGTTGATGTTGCTCTGGCCTTGCTCTGGCTCTACTCTGAATTGTTACTGCTGCTGTTTGGCTGATGCTGAAGCCTTCCACCATCACTGGAGCTGCTCAAAACCACCATGATCGCTACCCAGGAAACAAAATGAGTGCTGGAAATTTTTACTGAAGCTGCCCAAGAACACTATGTTTTCTGCGAAGGGAACAGAACAGATGTCAGAACCTGACAGAGTACTACTGTCGTCGATCGAAGATGCTAAAATTGCCGCTGTTGCTGGTGGCTTCGAAATACTTGGTTGTGGCATTTAGACTCTGCAATTTCGACATTGAGATAGGGGATTTATTTTTAAAGTCAAATGTTTTTAATTTAGAATGCTTACAAAGTTATTTGGATAAGTGAAAATGGTTAACAATGGTTAAGAATTTCTTAATTGACATGAATGACTTGAAATGCATTTGAAATTAGCTAGTTGTTGTGATTATTCTAAGCTGTGATTGAATTTAGATGCTGTTGTGAATAATGATTAATTTAGTATAATTTATTAAATTGAAATATGCCGAGTTAATTATTGAAAAGCTGTCGTATGGATAATTGATGAATTGAGTTTGGATTGTTGCTATGAATGTAATTGATTTTGTTGTTATGAGAGACTAATTGATAGAAATAAGCTTAGTTTGAGGTTATGAAATTTGGATTAAGTTTGATGATGTTTTAGTGTTTCAATTGGAGTATTGAATTCAGGTTATGACTATGAATGTCTTTGGGCTTTGTTGTGAGTGTTTGAAGCTGTAATTGATATTGGTTTTTCTGATTTTGATGAAATTATTGAAAGGTTCTGATTCTATGTGATTATACTAAATTAGTTGAGTTGTGTGGCTGTATTCTGGTTATTGAGAGTAAGTGCTTGTTGTTGTTTTTAGTTATCTAATGTATCGAATTAGCTGTGAAATTGACTTGTGACTAGTTAGAATTGGTTTTGGTAGTTGTTAATGTTGGTTCATGATTAATTAGAATTAAGTTTGAGAATTGTTAAAAGATTGAAGCTTGATTATTAAATTGACCTTTTCATGAAATCTGAATTTAGAGATAAAATAACTCTAAAAGTATAAGGATAACTTGTGATAATTGGAAACTATATGGAGCAGAATTTTTGGGTGAACATAATAGTTGGTTATAAGAGAACTGGAATTTTGTGAATATTACATACTCTATGTGTTTTGGTGTCAATTTTGCTAAGATTTTGTTTAAGTTAGGAGATAATGTGTTTTGGGTATTTAGAAAGTGAAAAACTGTTAGTCCTTTGGTTAAAATAATTTATGAATTGATCAAATTGAAGTTGGACTGATGGATTATGTGGGAGTTACGGATTATGGCTGAATTGTTAATTATTGCAGATTGTTAAATTTCTGATTGATTGAGAATCTGCTGTGATAATTGTTGAGAAAGGTTTGATGAGATGTTAAGAAAGAGGGAACCCGTAAGGGTGGTTAAGTCCGAGTTTTAGGGGAGGTGTTGCCAAAATTTTATAAAATCTGAGGTTTTATTTGAGAAGTTATTTTAAAAGATTTGAACTTGGAAAATTATATTATTTGAGTTTTATTTAGTTAAGAAAAGAATTATAATATTTTGAGTTCGATTTACCAAGGAAAGGCCTATGTTTCGAATTTAAGTTATTTAAGAAATAAATTATGTTTTGAGTTTGATTCAATATAGAAAAAAAATTATGATTTCGGCTTAAAGTAAAGGATTACCTTTTAGAGATTTGTGAATTTATATTATAACATTTGAGTTGAAATAGTAAAGAGAAAGATGATTTTCTTGAGTCTTTTGATAGAGAATTAAACTGGAAAATAGTTTTAAAGTTGGTTTGAGTTAAGATTTCTAAAGTAGAAATTATGAAATGATTTGATGATTAAGATTTTTATAGACAAATGCCTGAGGAATTAAGAAAGGTTTAAGGAAAATTATTAAGAATTTAAAAGGGGAAAAGAGAATGGGGACTGATATATGGATTGTTGAGTTTTAGAAAGGAAAATGAAAAGTGATAAAAGGCGGGAAAACCCCACGAACTGTTAGTTGTTTAACTACGGGGAAAATCCATGAATTGATAATTGGTTAAATTCGAGAAGTACCCACGAACTGAATGATCATTGATCTCGGAGAAACCTATAAATTGTTATTTGTTTTAAATGCGGGAAAACCCACGAATTGATAATCATTGATTACGGGAATAACCCACTAACTGTTATATGTTGTTCTCGGGTATAACCCATGAACTGAGGATCATTGTATTGTTGTGTATTAATCTCGGGTATAACCCACGAACTAAGGATCATGTTTGTTGTTGTATGTTGATCTTGGAGAAACCCACGAACTGAGGATCATTGTTTTGTTTGTGAATTGATCTCGGGGACGCCCATGAACTGAGGATCAATGTTTCCCCTTGTGCGTATATTATGGGGTCGGGCTTTGCGCCGACTGCCGGTAGTCACGAAGGAGTGGTATTCTTACCACCGACATATATGCACTAAGGACACAAAAGGGAAGCCATATCTGGGACTTGTTCCTAGGTAATGTCGGGCTGCTGGGTGTAAACCGACACGTGAACTCATGGCCTGCTTAGGACAGACATGCATCATAGTGGTTGTGCATTTGCATTTGGTTGTGTTTGCTTGTATTACTTCTCTGTGCTTATGTTGTTTGTTTTATTGTGATTTGTTTGTGTGTTGAATTGAGTTTCTTACTTGTGCCAGTAGTCTATGAATGTATAGAGATGATTAATAACTGTTTGTTGTGACTGAGAATCAATTATGTGGCTAAAAGATATTTAATATGACAAATTTTGTGATTCAGATCTGTTTTGGGTTTAGGAATTTAAAGAAAGTAATTATTTATCTAAAGTAAGATTAAAAAGTATTTCAAAGGGTTTGACAAAGATAGTTTATTAAGCAAAGTTAATTATTTGCATGTTAATCATTACTTTTACGGCATTCCCATTCCCTACTGAGAACGTGTGGTTTGTTCTCACCCCAAAATCTTCCACCCTTTCAGTGACACAGGTTCGAAGACACAATTTGAAGTTGCGGGCGATTATTGAATTTATTTATGAGTTAAGTGTATGAGTTAATTTTCTTTCATAGAGTTCCCTCGCCCTTATTGCTTAAGATTTTTATTTTATACAGAGGGATAGGATTTGTATCTGAGTTTTATTTGAAATCTGTTGTATGACAGATATTATTATTAATAATTATATGATTATTATTACTTTGAAATGTTTGATATATGATTTTGATAATCAAAAACAAAATTTTATGGAATTTTCTATAAAATAGAAACGCGATATCGAACTAAAGGCTCAATATTAAATAGTTAATAAAAGAAATAGGTTAGTAACTCCTTACTTTTGGTACGATCATGACGTACTGAAAGTTGGGTCGTTACATTGAACGCCACACAAGGAGCAATGTGGGCATTCAACGCCTAAGATGAGCAGCATAGCTGGCGTTGAACACCAAGGAAGGAGCACCTTGGGCATTCAATGCCCAAAGGGGAGAAACAAGCTGGCATTGAACGCCAGGGAAGGAGTCACTAGGGGATTCAACGCCCTACATAGAGCAGAAAGCTGGCGTTGAACGCCAGTCAGGGAGCAAAGGCTGGGCATTCAACGCCCACTGAGTACTTGCTGGCGTTGAATGCCAGAATAGGAACAACTTGGGAGTCTAACGCCCATTCAAGAGGAGCTTTGGACCAATTTTTTTCCCTTTTGGGCGTTCGACGCCCATTCTTGGCGTTGAACGCCAGAATTCGTCATCCCCTTCTAACACTCTTACCTTCTATTTTCAGTTCTCTTTGCTTGAGGACAAGCAAACTTTTTAAGTTTGGTATTGCAGAGCGAGCTCTAGGTCAATATTATCATCAATGGCACCAAGGGAAGCTGAATTATCTTCACAGAAGCGCACAGCCTAAGCAACCATCAGTACTAAGGTGGTTGAGTTTCATTCCCCCTTCCTTTCTGTTTTTCATTATTTCAGTCTATTTTCTTATTTCTATTCTGGCTTTTGCATGATCACTCTTAGGATTTTTCTTTAGTAGTTTATTTTCAAGTACTTCATGGTTATAAGATATCCAATGTATCCTCATCAAGCTTAAAAGAAAATTTTTATTTTTTCGAAGTAGTGAATGCATAATTTTCGAGTATATCATGACTTATCTCCAAATATTTTTTTTTTGTGGTGGCCTTGCATTGATTTTCTGAATGTATGAATTAACTGTGCACATTTGATAGTGAAGTTAAGTGTATTGGCTATTGAGGAACAGTGAATTTAGAAAAGTATTATTAACTCTCTGAAAAATCCAAAAATTGATTCTTGAAGCAAGAAAAAGCAGCAAAAAGAAAGTGGAAAAAAAAAAGAAAAAGAAAAAGGCAATAGCTCTTTAAACCAAAAGGCAAGAGCAAAGATCCAAGACTTTGAATATCAATGGTTAGGAGGGCCTAAAAGAAACAAAATCTTGGCCTAAAAAGTTCAAATGTGCTCCTCCCCCTAACTAAATGCTTGTGGTGTGAAAGTGTCAAGTGAAAAGCTTCAGACTGAGCAGTTAAAGTTGTGATCCAAAGTAAAGAGTGTGCCTAAGAACTTTAGACACCACTTTTTGCGGATTCTAGCAAAGCTGAATCACAATCCGAAAGGCTCGGTTAGGTGTCTGTGGCATTTATGTATCTGGTGGTAATATTGGAAAACAAAGCGTTTAAGGTCACGATCAAGACTCAAAAAGAAGTTGTGTTCAAGAATAAAAAAGAACTAAACTAGGAGAATCAATAATATCATCCGGATTCTAGTTCCAAGAGATGTCAATACTTCTGAGTTTCAAAGGAAAGAGAGGTGCCAAACCTATTCAGAAATCAAGAAGCTAATGGCCCCATTCCAATAATTGGAGCTAAGCTTCATTGAGAGCTCTGAGACTTATTGTAGTCCACTCTTCTTTATCCTATTTTTTTTTTGGTTGCTTGGGGACAAGCAACCGTTTAAGTTTGATGTTCTAATGAGCGGATGTTTTATACACTTTTTAGCACTATTTTTTATTGTTTTTGGTTATGTTTTATTAAGTTTTATCAAGTTTTAGTAGGTTTTAGTGTAAAAAAATCACTTTTTGGATGCTACTTTGAGTTTTTGTGGTTTTCCTATTTTTTTAGGTGATTTTTGGGTGATTCTGGCAAGTTTTGAAAAAGTCTAATTCAGAGGCTGAGAAAGGACTGCAGATGTTGTCCGATTCTGACCTCCGTGCATTCAAACGCGCATTTCTGGAGCTACAAAGGTCCAAATGGCACCCTCGCAACGACATTGGAAAGCTAACTTCCAGGGCTTTCCAACAATATATAATAGTTTATAATTGTCTTTGGAAATGAAGGCCCAAAATGGGCGTTGAACGCCCAACTATCACCCCCTTTCTGGCGTTCAACACCCAAAAGGGAGTAGCTTGGCATTTATTTGGACACCCACAAAGGACCAAGGCTGGTGTTCAACGCTCTAAGAGGAGTCCCAGCTCGTGATTACACCCCAAGCTCAGCCCAAACATTCACCAAGTGGACCCAAGAAATGGATTTTAGCACTAAGAGTCCAGTCTATCTTAATTTTGTAATCCCTAATTATTAGATTAGTATTTAAAGGAGAAGATCACCCTTGTTTAGGATCTTCTTCCCCCGCTTTTACTTTCGAACATTATTGTACAGTATGAGTCCCCAACCTCCTAGGTTAAGGTTAAGAGCTCTGCTTATTCTTATGGATTAATAATATCATTGTTCTATTTCAATCTATGCTTGATTCCATTCTAAGATATATCTTCGTTCTTCATCCTAATGAATTGGGAGTATAACTTGACCGTCATCCCTATTCTACATGGGTTCTTGCGAGTCCTTGACGGGATAGTACTGAACCACAAACTTGATTATACATCTCTTAGACGGCTAATTCACGACTTCGTTGGGGACTTGGAGACATCAGTTCAGCCGAGGTACGGCGCGATTAGGGCCTTTGTGGTATAGGCTAGAATCGTGAAGCAGCATTCTCTGATCCGGAAGATCCGACCTTGTCTGTGGCGTTTTGAGTAGGATCACCAAGGAAATGGACTGCTAGAGCTTCACCCCCGTTCAGATTGGATGACCACTGACCTGGCGTTTGATCTGAAGCAGAGGAGATTAATGACCACTGACCTGGCATTAGTCACTTACAGCCTGCAATGGAATGAATCATAAGAAGTTGAAGTAGACAGTGAGAAAAGTTGATCTAGAAGGAGGAAGCATCTCCGAAGCCTCAACCGTTCTCTTATCAATTGATTTCACATCTATCCAATAATACTTTATTTATTCTGTTTTTATGCGTTTTTCCACAATAACTATATTTTCTATCCGCCTGGCTAAGATTTACAAGATAGCCATTGCTTGTTCAAACCAACGATTTTCGTGGGATCGATCATCACTCACCTGAGGTATTACTTGGACGATCCGGTGCACTTGCCGGTCTATCTGTGCGAATATTGCGGAGTCAATTTCGTGCACCACAAACCATGGTTGTCAAGTCCTCTACAGAAGCTGAATATAGTCTTTTGATATTGCCACTTGTGAAGCTAGTTGGTTATCTTTCTTAATGGATTTCATTGGTTCGCCGCTTCAAAAGTCTATCACTCTATTCTCTGACAACCAGTCAGCCATTCACATTACCAATAATCCCATCTTGCATGAAAGAACCAAACACATTGAAGTTAACTGCCACATTGTTCGTAAAAAATATTTGTCTGGTCTCATTCATCTGATGCCAGTTCGTTTCAAAGACCAAGTTGCTGATTTTCTTACCAAAGCTCTGCCACTGGGTCCTTCTTTTACTAATTTTTCCAAGCTAGGATTGTTAGATTTATACAATTTTAGCTTGTGGGAGGATGTTACCTAGATTTTTTTATCAATAACAGATGTAGACTTATCTGATGTAATTTTTTTTAGTGGGAGTACATAAGGAGTACATAGTAGATAAAGTGTAATAACTCAATAGATATTTTTTAAGGGATTTTTCATGCTCTTCACCAATGAGAAGAACTTATTTTTCTCCATCTCTTAATCCCTTTTGGTTCATCAAACCATCAACATCACAACTTGATTTCTTCATCACCCAACAATTTGCAATCCGCTTATTATTTTTCGGGGTAAGTATGGTTTTGGTCCCAAAAGTTTAACGCCAGAATCGAAACCGTCCCTCATCTAATTTTCGACTTAAAATTGTCCTTAACGTTTTTTTCCGTATTAAAATCGTCCTTTTTAATAAAATTTTTTGTTTTATTCCTAAACTACCCCTATTCCTATTTTAATAATAAAAATTATAAAATTTAAAAAAAAAAAACGCGTAAAAACGCGTTATGGGAAAAGAAGGTGGTGGGGGGGGTTTGCGTAAAAGAAGGGGGAGGGGTGTTGTGCGTAAAAGAG
>NC_029793.2:73713181-73726843 GCF_000816755.2 Arachis ipaensis | reverse complement strand
GCCGCAGTCTCTCTGTCCCGCCGCTACAGCCGCTGCCTCTCTCTTGTCCAGATCAACTGCGACCCTCTCCCCTCCTTCTCTTCTTCCCTGTCTCAGATCTCCTCGAACGCTGTGACCTCGTCGTCGCCGCCGCCTCCTCCAGAACTCTGATGATGATGACGATGAAGGGGGAAGGGAAGCCGCCGTCCCACCGCTGCAACCGCTGCCTCTCTCTTGTCCAGATCAACCGCGACCCTCTCCCCTCCTTCTCTTCTTCCCTGTCTCAGATCTCCTCGAACCAGAGCTCACCGCCAGTGAGCCTCTCCTACTTCACCATGGTGCAGTAACGTGGAGTCTCCTTTGTTTCACCACCACCAGCGAGCCTCCCTACTTTCCCTCCATCAGTCCCTATCGCAGAAGGAATCAGAGCCACCACTACTTGTTACCCTCCATCCAGCCCCTTGATTTGATTCTGGGTTAGTTTAGCTGGATTTTAATTTCTATTAGTTGATTTTAGGTTATTGAATTGCTGAAAGTTGCTGCTGAATTGTTGTTGTTGTTGAATTAGCTTAGGTTATTGAATTTCTGTTAATGGTTAATTGTATACAAGATCCATGGTTGTTGTTCTTCTGCATCTGGTTGTTGCTATTGAATTTGATGTTGGTCCGGATTTTCCTAATCTGTTCTTGTTCTTGTTCTGGATTTTCCTAATCTGTTCTTATTTCTTATTCTTGTTTCTTATTTTGTTCTTGTTTCTTATTTTCCTAATCTGTTCTTGTTTCCTAATCTGTTTCTCATTTTTCAAAATTTATAGATTTTTTATTTTTGTAATTGAAGATAAATTTGGGTATTTTTAATTCTTGTAATTGGATTTTGTTAACTGTATCTAAAATTTTGAAATTTTGAGTTTTGTTAATAGAAGAAGAATTTTTATTCTGAAATTGTTCTGAATCTAGAATTGAAGAATTTGTTAATGGAAAAAGAAGAACAATTCTCCTGGAAGAAGAAGAACAAGAAGAATGAAATGGTGGAAAAAAAGGGTATTTTTGTCATTTAGAAAAAAATTTATTAGAAAGGACGATTTTAAAATGAAATGCAACATTAAGGACGATTTTAAATCGAAAATTACAAGAGGGACGATTTCGATTCTAGCAAAAAACTTTTGGGACCAAAACCATACTTACCCCTTATTTTTTCTTTGCTGTACGTGAGTATGTATCACCAATGTTGTTTAACTTTTTTAAAAAGAATGACAAATTGCGATTTTTGTTTTTGAAAATTAAAAAAACTTTAACATTAAAATCAGATTCTCCGATTTTTGTTTTTAAAATAAAAAAAAATTAAATTTAAAATTAGATCCTTCAATTTATAGTTTGTTTTGTCTCTTCAAATACATTTTACTATCCGATTTGATTAATTAAAAAAAATAATTCCATATAAAAAAACACTTAGACTTCTAATAATAACATATTATACATATATTTAATCCACATAACAAAAATTAGCCTTTACAAGCTCTTAATTAAAAAAAAACCCATAAATTGGATCATCCAATGTTTATTCCCTGAAACTTCAATTTTTGGACGTAAAACAAATTGGACCATTCCATTACTCTTTGTCTTTGCATGTTGGCAATGAACAAATTGTTGGATGTGATTTGTTGAATTATAATTTGAAAAAGTCTAAAGGAACAATAACTTTATTAAATTCTGATCAGTATGTAACTAATAAAATAAAAATGAATAATTTTACACAGATGAAATTTCACATCATTAAAAACATCATTTATGATTATTTGATAAATACAAATCACAAAAATTACATCCTAGCACTGCTCTTATTATTTTTTAAAAAAATTGCTCCATATCAGGGTAATACATGACCGGATACAATATCAGGGAATATATAACATGAACAATCCATTACTTAAAAATGAGCTCTCGTATCGTATGTCTGTTAATGGAAACAAAATATTATTATTAGTATTAATATATTGACGGATAATATTTGTGGGTAATAATATTGGCACTCCCCCAGAGTGTTTATCAATTATCATTGACATAGTTGGAGAGACAGAGAGAGAAGTTGATGAATGATGATTAGTGGTAGCCACGAGTTGGCGCGAAAGAAGAAGGTGCCGAAGTTGCAGCTCCTCTCTCTCTCCGTTGTTGAATCAACAATGTCGCTCACAGCCACTCGATCCACTCTTTTTTCATCTTTCTCTCTCCTTTCACTCTCTCACTCTCACATTTCAATTTCACTTTCTCCACCAAAAAACCATGCCGTTTCTCTTTCTTCTTCTTCTTCTTCACTTCTTCCGACACTCATAACACGTTTCCGTTTCACACCTAAAAAGAAAAAGAAGAAAAAAAAAAAAAACTGATGCGATTCGATCAATCGCTCATTGTTCGCTTGCTTGGTTTCTCTTCATGAACAACAACGCGCTTCTCGCAGCATCTCCGATTCAAGACCTCAAATAAATGGTGCGTTCTATAGTTTTCAGTTTTCGTAATGTGCTTTTGTTCCTCGCGTAATGCATTTCTCGGTTTCGTTCTTCATTTCTTTTCTTCTGTTATTCTGTAGCAGTTGCCATTATAGTTTTTAATTAAAGTTTATTATTATTGTTTTTTTTTAAATTGTTGTATGTGTTGTTTGTCACGTACTATGTTTAGGGGAATAATCGTTCTTATCAGAGTTATATTCAAAAGGTCTTTTTTTATTGTAAGGTGACTTATAATAAGCTAATCCAAACACGGAATAAGATATGATAAGAATGAGAACGATTCTCTTTCGTGCTTTGGAAGTGGAAATGATTATGTGAATGGGAATGGCAATGATCGAATGGAACTATGAACTGGCTGATCAAGAAAGAAGTCTTTCATGAACTGGTTTCTTTCAGTTTTTTGTTGCAATGCAAATTGCAAAACTAAGCTTAAAAAGTTCAAGGAATCTTTGTATTTGGATACAGTGGTCCTCCATGATCAATTCATTGCGTATTGTTTGCAATTGTGGAAGAGTGTCGGGGGAAATGATTGGAGATGGTTTTAGAAGCAAAATGATCAATCTTCGGTGATCAAGGTGTGGAACTTAGGCAGCAGTGCTGGAGGATCAAGCAATGGAACTTACAACACGCATATTAGTTCATTTTGTAATTTATAGTTCTTCTGGATGTCATTATGGTACAAATATGGACAAGACTTTTGTTGTCTTTTCTGGCAAGCAGGATAATATGAAAACAGTTACTTAACCTTACTGAACTCTTATATAAACTGTTTTGTCTAACAGAAATGATGAATTTGTACGTCCATGTGCAGGGGACTCCAGTGAATATTATTGTGGGTTCTCATGTCTGGATTGAAGATCCAGATATCTGTTGGATTGATGGACAGGTATCAAAAATCACCGGAAAGGATGCTGAAATTGAAACTACCAATGGAAAAAAGGTTTGTACTCTCTGCACATTCTTTTCTTCCTTCTCTTTTTCCTTTGTGTTATATATATATATATATATATAAAAACATCATTTATGATTATTTGATAAATACAAATCACAAAAATTACATCCTAGCACTGCTCTTATTATTTTTTAAAAAAATTGCTCCATATCAGGGTAATACATGACCGGATACAATATCAGGGAATATATAACATGAACAATCCATTACTTAAAAATGAGCTCTCGTATCGTATGTCTGTTAATGGAAACAAAATATTATTATTAGTATTAATATATTGACGGATAATATTTGTGGGTAATAATATTGGCACTCCCCCAGAGTGTTTATCAATTATCATTGACATAGTTGGAGAGACAGAGAGAGAAGTTGATGAATGATGATTAGTGGTAGCCACGAGTTGGCGCGAAAGAAGAAGGTGCCGAAGTTGCAGCTCCTCTCTCTCTCCGTTGTTGAATCAACAATGTCGCTCACAGCCACTCGATCCACTCTTTTTTCATCTTTCTCTCTCCTTTCACTCTCTCACTCTCACATTTCAATTTCACTTTCTCCACCAAAAAACCATGCCGTTTCTCTTTCTTCTTCTTCTTCTTCACTTCTTCCGACACTCATAACACGTTTCCGTTTCACACCTAAAAAGAAAAAGAAGAAAAAAAAAAAAAACTGATGCGATTCGATCAATCGCTCATTGTTCGCTTGCTTGGTTTCTCTTCATGAACAACAACGCGCTTCTCGCAGCATCTCCGATTCAAGACCTCAAATAAATGGTGCGTTCTATAGTTTTCAGTTTTCGTAATGTGCTTTTGTTCCTCGCGTAATGCATTTCTCGGTTTCGTTCTTCATTTCTTTTCTTCTGTTATTCTGTAGCAGTTGCCATTATAGTTTTTAATTAAAGTTTATTATTATTGTTTTTTTTTAAATTGTTGTATGTGTTGTTTGTCACGTACTATGTTTAGGGGAATAATCGTTCTTATCAGAGTTATATTCAAAAGGTCTTTTTTTATTGTAAGGTGACTTATAATAAGCTAATCCAAACACGGAATAAGATATGATAAGAATGAGAACGATTCTCTTTCGTGCTTTGGAAGTGGAAATGATTATGTGAATGGGAATGGCAATGATCGAATGGAACTATGAACTGGCTGATCAAGAAAGAAGTCTTTCATGAACTGGTTTCTTTCAGTTTTTTGTTGCAATGCAAATTGCAAAACTAAGCTTAAAAAGTTCAAGGAATCTTTGTATTTGGATACAGTGGTCCTCCATGATCAATTCATTGCGTATTGTTTGCAATTGTGGAAGAGTGTCGGGGGAAATGATTGGAGATGGTTTTAGAAGCAAAATGATCAATCTTCGGTGATCAAGGTGTGGAACTTAGGCAGCAGTGCTGGAGGATCAAGCAATGGAACTTACAACACGCATATTAGTTCATTTTGTAATTTATAGTTCTTCTGGATGTCATTATGGTACAAATATGGACAAGACTTTTGTTGTCTTTTCTGGCAAGCAGGATAATATGAAAACAGTTACTTAACCTTACTGAACTCTTATATAAACTGTTTTGTCTAACAGAAATGATGAATTTGTACGGCAGGGGACTCGGGACTCCAGTGAATATTATTGTGGGTTCTCATGTCTGGATTGAAGATCCAGATATCTGTTGGATTGATGGACAGGTATCACCGGAAAGGGCTCTTCATTGGATATATATTTTATCGATCCAACTGTAGTCACAAAAATCTATGATGATCATCTATACTAGATTTCACAAACTTCGAACACCAATAAGCATGTAATGAACAACTCTTGATTTCAACTCTTATTTATGATTTTCAAAATATATCATTGAGTGTTTCTGTTGCATTCCTGTCATTTCTTCACTAACTAAATTCTAAGAAAATTCGGCAGATCTATTATAATTATTTTCGTACGTCTGGAGGCATTTTAATGCATTTCTTGGGGCAGCATTCATGTTTTCTCATACCGATACTGCTAAATGGAAATGACAAAATATTTCATAACTTAGTTAAGTAAAACATTACATCTGAATTGTTGGCTTACTTCTATTTTGGCTATTACAAGGTGGTTGCAAATTTATCAAAAATATATCCCAAAGATATGGAAGCTCCTCCTGGTGGAGTGGATGATATGACTAAGTTGTCCTATTTACATGAACCTGGAGTCCTGCAGAATTTGAAAGCTAGATATGAATTGAATGAAATATATGTAAGGCTTTCTACCTTTAATGTTATAAGATTTAGCTATGTTTGTTATAGGAAAAGTCGTTAACTATATTCTTGATTGCCATCACAGACATATACTGGAAATATTCTGATTGCAATAAATCCATTCCAAAAACTACCACATATCTATGGTGCGCACATGATGCAACAATACAAGGGAGCACCATTTGGAGAATTAAGCCCTCATGTATTTGCAGTTGCTGATGTTGCATATAGGTAAGCAGTAAATTGCTTCTTATTATCTAAATGTCATTCCTATCATTGAAGGAAATATTAAAATGGATATTTTGTTTTTATTAGGGCAATGATTAATGAAGGGAAAAGCAATTCAATTCTGGTCAGTGGGGAAAGTGGAGCTGGCAAAACTGAAACCACAAAAATGCTTATGCAATTCCTTGCTTACCTAGGTGGTAGGGCTGGCACTGAAGGCCGAACAGTTGAACAACAAGTTCTCGAGGTATGATTAATTCATAACACTCATGGTTAAACTCGATCAATATTCTCATTCTTATCTTTTTGCTGCTAACGTCTGATCTCATTTGAGATTTCTATACTAACTAATCCGAATGCAGTCAAATCCAGTTCTAGAAGCATTTGGCAATGCAAAAACTGTCAGGAATAACAATTCTAGGTGAGTCTTTCTTATACCTGGATAATAACGGACACTTTGGTTTTAGTCACCATTAATATCTGATTGATTACTTACCTTTTATGTCAGTCTTCTGACATGCAGGCAAACAAGGATTCCTTATGTCTCATTCTCCTTCTTAGTCTGATATTTTAAAGTACTTATATTGTAGGTTTTGTTTCATTTCATATTCATAATTAATTTCTAGTCACAAGGCCAAAAGTGAAGAGTAAATTGACGTTAATGAATAGTTAATGATTTTATTTTGCATATTATTCTTTCAAAAGGAAGGCGAGCCTTGGAGCAACAGTTGAGTTGTCTCCGTGTGACCTCAAAGTCACGGGTTCAAGCCATGAAAACTGCCACTGATGTAATTATCAGGTTAGGCTGCGTATATTACATCTTTTGTAGACAGCCCTTCCCCAGAGCCTGCATTAATGTAGGATGCTCGTGCACCAGGCTGCCGTTTTTATTCTTCTTTCAAAAAGAAGCATTTTTGTTAACATAGTGTGGTAGGTGATAGATAACTTCTAAAGCTATTACTAATGGTTGGCTTCCAATTCTCTTTTGTATTAATGGTGCAGTCGGTTTGGTAAATTTGTGGAGATCCAATTTGATAAAAGTGGAAGAATCTCAGGAGCAGCCATCAGAACATACCTTCTAGAGAGATCTCGGGTTTGCCAAGTTAATGATCCTGAACGCAACTATCATTGCTTTTATCTTCTTTGTGCTGCACCACAGGAGGTATGTTTCTGTCAAGCAATCTGCTTCTTATTGATTCTTTTAACCATATAAACACATTGGAAATTTTTCTGGCAGGAAATTGAGAGATACAAATTAGGAAGTCCTAAAACTTTTCACTACCTTAACCAGTCAAAATGCTATGAATTGGCTGATGTAAGTGATGCTCGTGAGTTTCTTGCCACCCGTAGAGCTATGGATATTGTTGGAATCAGCCAAAAGGATCAGGTATTTTGTTTCATGAGTATGAATTGGCTTCTTTCTTTCTAGCATATAGTGATATAGGATAATTAGCTTCTTAAGTTTGTGCTTTCCTCTGTTACCTATTTCTCAGGAAGCCATTTTTAGAGTTGTTGCTTCAATTCTCCATCTTGGTAATATTGACTTTACCAAAGGAAAAGAAGTTGACTCATCAGTTCCGAAAGATGACAAAGCCAAATTCCACCTTCAAACTACTGCTGAGCTTCTAATGTATGGATGTTGTATTATTACTTCCTCCCTCGATATGATTTTTAATTACCTTTAAGATGATTCTCAAATATCAAATCAGGTGTGATGCCAATGCTTTGCAAGATGCATTATGTAAGCGTGTCATGATCACCCCTGAAGAAGTTATAAAACGGAGCCTTGATCCCCAAAGTGCAACAGTGAGTAGAGATGGACTGGCAAAAACAATTTATTCTCGGCTGTTCGACTGGTATAATACTGAAAATGGACAAATAAGACCTATATAGTGTTTAGGTAGATACTGAGGATAATGATACGGGGTTCTGATTTTGATTCATGATGTATTTATGTGTTTAACAGGTTGGTGGACAAGATTAATAGTTCAATTGGACAAGACCCCAATTCTAAAACTTTGATTGGAGTCCTTGACATATATGGTTTTGAAAGTTTTAAAACTAACAGGTAATATATAGTTTTGGAGAATAGACATGCCTTCATGTACATGTTATGTATTTCCAAATATTGTACTGATTAGTGATGTTGAAAACAAACACCTCTGGTTGGTTTTAATTCAGTCCTTTTGTAACTTACTATCAACCTGTTATCCTCTGCAGTTTTGAACAGTTTTGCATTAATTTCACAAATGAGAAGTTGCAACAGCATTTCAATCAGGCAATGTCTCGGGCTACACTGCACTTCAAGTTTTCTTGTAAATGTTATTCCTATATTTAATATGATTTCGATGATGGATTTCAGCACGTTTTTAAAATGGAACAAGAAGAATATACAAAGGAGCAAATTAATTGGAGCTACATTGAATTTGTTGATAACCAAGATGTTTTAGACCTTATTGAAAAGGTTTTGTTTCTCCTATCCCACTTTGTTTAAGCAACTGAGGTTTCTTTGTTTGTTCTGGGTGTGAAAGCATTCAACATGTATGTTCTGGAATTATAGGAATACAAAGCTCATGCTTTTGATATGCTTGATGATGATATTTACAATGCTTCCTTTTTAATTATACTATTGTAGTTTATCCCAGAGTCCATAATTTAATTTGACCAGTTCAGCTTTTCCTTTCCTTTGGTTTATCCTTTCTCTGCCATCCTTTTTTTTTATTTTATTTTTTTAACATTGTTTTTCTTCTGCAGAAACCTGGAGGAATCATTGCTCTCCTAGATGAAGCTTGGTAAAACATTGTTAATTTTTCCTATGAAGAACTTCTTTTTCATTGGTTATTAGATGATTTAACTTTAACTTTTTTGGTTAGTAAAACTGGACATGAACTACTTCCTTAATAGCTTGCTAGATCCAGTCTTTCTCTCGCTGCTTTGATGCTACTGCTCCTTGTTGCATAACATACACAATCTACTTACTTAATTCTTAATTTTTCCCTGCCTTTCTTGTCTTTCAGCATGTTTCCAAAGTCTACGCATGAAACTTTTGCAAACAAGCTTTATCAAACATTTAAGAACCACAGGCGCTTTATTAAGCCAAAATTGTCTCGAACAGATTTCACGATTGCTCACTATGCTGGGGAGGTATGACTTAATTCTTATAACATTAGCTGCTGAAAATATGACATATTTGTTTAGTTGTTTTTTCCCTCAAAATTCTGCAGGTTTTATACCAGTCTGATCAATTTCTAGACAAAAACAAGGATTATGTGGTTCCTGAACATCAAGATTTGTTGAGTGCTTCCAAATGTCCTTTTGTAGCTGGCCTTTTTCCACCACTTCCAGAAGAGACATCAAAATCTTCCAAATTTTCTTCAATTGGTTCTCGTTTTAAGGTATCATGTTTTCTAGTCTTTGGTTCAATAATCACAATATATATATGTACAAGCCCATGCTTATGAAAAATAAACCACTTTCCTATTATCTGGAAGCTAACAATATTCTAAATGGTGCAGCTACAACTACAAAGTCTAATGGAGACATTAAATTCTACAGAACCCCATTACATCAGATGTGTGAAACCAAATAACCTCTTGAAGCCTGCTATTTTTGAGAATGCCAACATTATGCAACAACTTCGCTGTGGTGTGAGTATAATGTTACTTTTGTTTTCATTTCATCTTTGGATGATATTTATGTAAATCATATCTATAGTTCTTTATGTTTTCAACCATTCTGCTATCCCTAACCCTTGCCACTATAGGGTGTTTTAGAGGCAATCAGAATCAGTTGTGCTGGCTATCCTACTCGCCGCGCTTTTTTTGAATTTGTGAACAGATTTGGCCTTCTTGCTCCGGAGGCCACAGAAGCAAAGTGAGTATTTTTTAAGTATGCTTTTTATGTGAGGTGGTAGAAATTTGTTGCTTGAAGTGTTAAAGTATTTTTGTACCAAACTTAGGTTTTGTGCTAATTGTCAATTTGTTTCACCTATGAGCAGCTATGATGAAAAGACTGCTTGCCAAAAGATTCTGGAAAAGATGGGGCTTAGTGGATATCAGGTATCTTAAAATATTTCTGTATACTATCATAAAGATCTTAAGGACTTAGCTCCAACTATAATTCATGCACCTTCAACCTCTTCCTATGTCAATTCTCATTGTCTAATGTCAACATAGATCCAGAATGGTTTTACAAAATGCATCTTTGTATAATACATTCCTCTCCCGTATGATCACAAAGTTCATTTGATTGGCCGCCAAATTTAATAGATTGGAAAGACAAAGGTATTTCTAAGAGCAGGTCAGATGGCTGAACTAGATGCACGTAGAGCTCAAGTACTCAGTAATGCAGCAAAAAGTATCCAGCGGCGCATAAGAACTCATCAAGCACGTAATCATTATCTTGCGCTTCGAAAGAAGACCATATATCTGCAGTCTCGGTGGAGAGGTGAAATAACCTTACTAATTTGTTAGGATAAATGCAATCCTTTTACATTGCTTGGTCAATCTCCTTTATCTATATATATTTACTGTGTATAATATATTTTTTGTAGGAAGACTTGCATGCAAACTATATGAAAACATGAGAAAGGAGGCTGCTGCTGTGAAAATTCAAAAGAACACACGCAGATATCAAGCTCGGAGAGCCTACAAGAAACTTCATGTGTCAGCATTGACAGTTCAAACAGCTTTAAGGGCAACAGCTGCTCGCAAGGAGTTCAGATTTAGGAAGCAGACCAAAGCCTCCATTATTATTCAGGTTTTAGTCAAGTTCAATTTGATTTAGATCATCAACTTGGGCAATCAATATGCAATTTTTAAATCTGTTATCTAAAAAAATCGCAGGCTCGGTGGCGGTGCCACAAAGCTGCATTATATTATAAGAGGCTCAAGAAAGGGACAATAGTTACACAATGCAGATGGAGGGGACGTGTAGCGAGAAGAGAACTTAGGAAACTAAAAATGGTAAATTACTAGGTTTGCCATGATTCTTATATAACTGGTTTTAGAGATTCCATCAATACGTAGAACCTTTAGGAACATGTGACTAAATGTTTAACTGCAAAATGATGCTTCATATTAAGCAGGTTTATACAACCTGTATTATTATTCTTCTGTATCATTGTCATGATCACTCTATTGTAATGAAGTGTAAAACATGAAAACAAACAGCTACACGTTGTCTTAGGTGGGTTGGTTACATGGATTAGGCATTGCCATAGTTTGGCATAACAATCGTGCTTACATGTAAACTATTAAAATCTAAACCGTACATGAAATATAAAACAATCTAAGGGGAAAACAAATTCTTAGGATCTTCAAAATTGAAATTCCTTTAACTTTAGACTTAAGGTTTTAGAACTAGAAATATATTTGTTCTCTTTCTGTCTTTTTTTTTGGATTTCTTCAAATATTATCCTACATTTATTATGAAAAAAGTGAAACAGACACAATCCTTAAGGATAACTATTTTGGTTCTGAAATGAAAGCCTTGCAACTATATTTCTCTATATTTGTAATTTTCCATTTCTTTTTGCTGGTTTTGCGAAGGATGGGATCCAAATCTGACTCCACCTTCTTGTAATGAATTAAGCCACTTCTACAAGACTCATTCTGTAATATTCAAGTCAAATAAACATCAGTTTTTATTATTTTCCTGTTTATTGATATCTTTTTCTTGCCTAACTTGATGTCCTGTTCCACTTTCTTTAGGCTGCAAGAGAAACTGGTGCACTTCAAGAAGCGAAGGATAAGCTTGAGAAACGTGTGGAGGAACTCACTTGGCGTCTCCAGCTAGAAAAAGGATTAAGGGTGAGATATATATTTTGCAGATAAATACGACTTGGATGACTGTTATGTTTTTTGATCACTTAGACAATTGTGCATGTTGAAATAACACTTTACACTAATGGAAAATAAAAGGAAGTGCAAAAGACCAACCTTAGCTAGTTCCTAAACATTTACTTCATTCGCAAGCTCTAAACTAAACATGTGGAATCATGTGCAGACGAATCTAGAAGAATCCAAATCTCAAGAGATAGCAAAACTGCAGAATCAATTGCAGGAGATGCAGAGCAAATTTGAGGAGACCAATGCTCTGCTTTCCAAGGAGCGTGAGAATGCAAAGAAAATTAGTATAGAAGCAGTTCCTGTTATTCAAGAGAAACAGGTTATCGTTGAAGATACACAGAAGATTGACGCACTGACGGCAGAAATTGAGAGCCTAAAGGTAAGAAAATTCAGTCTTATTGGATATGATCCCTTGTTTTCAATGATGCATATCTTTCTGTGTATACTCTTTCCTTTAACATCAAAGATTGTGACAATATATATGTCAATTAGACATGGGATACATAATTCTTAGACAGGTTTACATAAACTCTTAGGCTTCTTTCCTTTTTCATTGGTTAGCTCAGAAATGAAGACAACCAATACAGAGTTTTGTATAACAATTGGGCAGAAAGAATTTCAATGTAAAGATGCTATTTTAATAGTAATTATTTTGTTCTAGACATCATATATTAATTGATGTCATGTAGATTGCAAACAGAGCTAAGTCATGCACTTCATCAGATATTTTCGGAATTCTATGATATGATATAGTAAATATAAGATGCTTTCTCTCTTTATAGATCCTGGATACAATGGGATGTCGAATGAAATGTTTTCCTCCTGCTGATTTCTGAAATAATACAGTACAAAGGTATTCATAGTTGATATAAGCTGACACCCAATGAAGTCTCTCCTTCACCAAACAGCCCTTTCAACTTTAAGTGCATAAAATGTACAAGTACACTTCAACTTTTTCTGAAAAAGATTTTCTTAGCTATCTTTGATGAGGTTGGTGAGGATCAAGGTTTAATTAGTAATCACTTGGCCATGGATTTCTTGTTTGATCTTGTTCTTGTAAAGGGGCTGTCTTATCCTCCTATATATTTGTATATGCCTTCTTTTTATCTTAACAATTCTTCCTTTTTCCAGAACGAAGAATTAAAAATAAAATACTTGTGCATAGTGTCTCTGACACAATTTATGTGTGTCAAAGACAAATCCCTGAATTAATAAGGGGCACAGTCTCTGTATGCTGATGTTGTTAACTTTTTGTCAGCACTTAGCAGCTTATCATATTTAAATGATTGCCTTGGCTTTTTCTTCACACAGACGTCACTCGAGTCAGAGAAACAGAAATCTAATGACTTTGAACAAAAATATAATGAAGCCCAAGCTAGCAGTGAAGAAAGAGGTAAAAAGTTAGAAGACACAGAGAAGAAGGTTCGTCAACTCCAAGAATCATTGAAGGGGTAAATAAACAAATCATCGAAACAAGCCATGTTGCAACTTTTTTACATTTGATTTCCAAAGACCAAAATCCCTGTGGAGAATTTATTTTGAAAAGTTCAATAATATCATGGACTAAAGTGGTCAGAAATTTATCTTTTCTTATATTCACATCTCACAGGAATCTTTGGTTAATTCCAAGTTTCATCTTCACAATAGATGTCATGCCCCTCATTCACTTAACTGGTTGACTGAAATCTTATAATATATGATCAGGCTAGAAGAGAAGATTAATAATGTAGAATCAGAGAATCAGGTTCTACGTCAACAAGCTGTATCGACCAAGTTCCTCCACAGACGCCAGAGCTCACTTGCCCAGGTTCTCTTCATAATGGACTTTTAAGCATGAAAAGCATATAAAGCTTGATGGTTGTTTGAAAATTTTTTTTTTGTTTTTTTTGTTTTTTGTTTTTTTTTTTTTTTTTTTTTTTTTTTTTTTTT
>NC_029793.2:73708892-73712991 GCF_000816755.2 Arachis ipaensis | reverse complement strand
GAGAGAGGGCTGCTGAAAGTGCTCATAATAGTATTGCAGTGGAGGGGAAGCCACAAGTGGTAACTAAATCCATTTTAAATGTTCATCTTTAGGTTTTGTGTATGTATGTGTGGACTTGATTTGTTTCTATGTCACCTGATAGACTAATCAGGAACTTCAAACTAGCCCATCAATGAACCTGAGGGAATCCTCTGAAGTGGATGATAAACCACAGAAGTCACTAAATGAGAAACAACAAGAGAATCAAGAATTACTCATTAGATGCATTGCACAACATCTAGGATTTGCTGGAAACAGACCAATTGCTGCCTGTATCATATATAAGTGCCTCTTGCATTGGAGATCATTTGAAGTTGAGCGCACTAGCGTTTTTGATAGAATCATCCAGACTATTGGCCATGCAATTGAGGTGTATAAAGTGCAACTTTCACATGCTTGTGTTCTCTTATTGTTGCTTTGTCACTTTCAACTCAATTAACTAAAATATTTCCATTTGTACTTTAGACCCAGGATAATAATGATGTCTTAGCTTACTGGTTATCCAATGCCTCGACACTTCTCTTGTTACTCCAACGCACACTCAAGGCAAGTGGTGCTGCTGGAATGGCTCCACAACGCCGTCGTTCTCAATCAGCAACCTTATTTGGGAGGATGACTCAGGTAAACACAACTTCATTTTAAACTAAAAATTTCCATAGTAAAGCTTTCATTTCTAAGATAAGTATACTCTTTGTCAGAGTTTCCGTGGAAGTCCAGCAGGAGTCAATCTGTCCTTAATTAATGGTAGTTCAAGTAGAGGAGTAGATACATTAAGACAAGTTGAAGCCAAGTACCCAGCTTTGCTTTTCAAACAGCAGCTTACAGCATATGTGGAAAAGATATATGGAATGATTCGTGATAACTTGAAGAAAGAAATTTCTCCCTTGCTTGGATTGTGCATTCAGGTATGACAATTCCTTCAGTACTCTAGTAACTGATTTATTGTGGATGCTTGTTATAAATTACACTGACTGTATGTGATGCTGTAGGCACCAAGAACATCCAGAGCAAGCTTGGTTAAGGGATCGTCACGTTCTGTTGCAAACACTGAAGCCCAGCGAGCTTTGATTGCTCATTGGCAGGGGATAGTTAAGAGCCTAGGGAACTTTTTAAATACATTGAAAGCAAATCATGTTAGTAAAATCTGACATCATTCTCTGTTTCTTTTTCTTTATACTACTTACATATGCATTATTGTTATAACAAAACTGCATGATTCTCTTGAAATTCTACAAAATTAAATAGCTTGCATATATTCTTTATTTTATTTTTTAATTAGGCGAGATTTTGAGAAAAAATTAATTTGGGAGGTTTACAGAAATTTAAGAGTGAATGACAGAATTTATGTATCTATCTTATTCTTATTGTTATTCTTATTATCACTGCCTTTTTCTTCTTTGGTACGTTGCTATATTTGCATTTGTTTAGTGTTCTTATGTTCTCTGAACACTCCCACTTCTAACCCGGCAGGTTCCACCATTTTTGGTTCGTAAGGTGTTCACGCAAATTTTTTCTTTCATCAATGTACAACTATTCAATAGGTCAGTTTGTTCTTCTCCTCTGTTTTCCTGGTTTAGTAGTTCGTCTCTACTTTGTGAATGGAGTTCTCTTTTTTATTGTCTTACATATTCATTTTTTTCACTACAGTCTTCTTCTTAGACGAGAGTGTTGCTCATTTAGTAATGGAGAATATGTAAAAGCTGGTTTGGCTGAACTAGAGCATTGGTGTTATAAGGCAACGGATGAGGTGCATTAATTTTATGATATTATCGTTCTCCATTACTAATAAAGTAAAGACATGTACTAACCTCACATCCTTGTGTCCAAACCCCACTACAAAAAACTTGCAGTATGCAGGTTCAGCTTGGGATGAGCTCAAACATATTAGACAAGCCATTGGATTTCTGGTATATGCCTTATCTATTCTTGGTTACATGTCATGAGCATGGTGCTTGTTTTGATGGTCAGATTGGAAAATTAGGTAAACTAATCTTTCCTGACCTCAATTTAGGTTATACATCAAAAACCGAAGAAGACACTGGATGAAATAAGTCATGACCTATGCCCAGTAAGTGCAAGATATTCTTTGTCAGAAGGTTAACTTTCCAGAATAGTTACGCTTCTCACTTGCCAGAACAGTTACCATTCTCAGTTCCCTATTTACAGGTCCTCAGTATACAGCAGTTATATCGGATTAGCACCATGTATTGGGATGACAAATATGGCACGCATAGTGTGTCACCTGAAGTAAGTTCGATGCTAACTATGTTTAAAGTTGTCTATGCATGAGACTCTTCCTTATTAATGTTTTTATCCAGGTCATATCCAATATGAGAGTGTTGATGACTGAAGATTCAAATAATGCAGTTAGTAATTCTTTCCTGTTGGATGATGATTCAAGGTACCTGATATGATTGTTTCGGTTTTCCTTGTGTGTTAAAACTGTCACTAGTAGTTGTTTTACTCACATTTTGGTACTGCTACCAAATGGTTCTTTAAGCTATGCTGCATGCCAATCAAATAGAAAACTGAAATAAACCTGCGAAACAGGACTGTTTCCAACAGCAATACCGTGATCCCTGACTGCACATTAATTATTTCTTTCTTTAATAAATTTTGTCTTGTACATGTTCCCGGGAAAAAAGAGTATTGATAGGTAGTGAACCCATAAAAGTGGGTAACCTTCTTTTATGGATTTAAGAAATACTTCTCGCAAAATAAAAATAAAAATAAAAATAAAAATAAACACACTGGATGAATAGGTTTCATGATTCATGTTCATGAGGCTCCCCCAAATTTTACAGACACAACCTAGATGAATTTGCCATGCTGCTATATAAACTACTTAGCTCATAAGTCGTAACCACACATTCATTAGGTAAAACTCATTTTGAAACCAACCCATTTTATGTATACAATATTGTTTTATGCCAAAGTAATTTCTTACTAAGTGATATGTAAAAATTAAAATAAGGACTAGTTTGACAGGCTTCTAGTTGTTAACTCGTCCTTTTGCACATCTAACCGTGAAATTATATGGAATGTTAACCATTTCAATCTATTTTGCAGCATTCCATTTTCTGTTGATGACATTTCAAAGTCAATGGAACAAATAGATATCTCTGATATAGATCCACCGCCACTTATACGGGAAAACTCCGGGTTTAGCTTTTTATTACCACGCCCAGCTTGACAGTTTCGACTGTAGAATTGGTCGACTGGTGTTCATACCCACCCACCAACAAGATATCAAGTCACATTCGGGTATATAAATTATATATAGTAATTTGTTGACTTTGGTTGTCTAAGAGACTAGTCATTGTATTTAACACACGAAATTTACTTCTTAGTAGTTTCAACAGTGGATGACATAAAAAGCATATGCTACTGCTTTTTTGGGGTGGAAGCTTAAAAAAAATGGCCAATAGCCTTTTTTCCATAGAATTTTCATTCTTTTTTTCTTTTCTCATTTCACCTTGTCACTTCTCAGCACCTTGCTTTGCTTAGAATAAGATTTTGTACGTAGAAGTTATAGGAATTTCATCTAATTATAGTTGTGAATGGAGAACATTGCTCAGGATATGCGGTAACAAAGTTAACTATTTATAGAGACCTGTCTGTCATATTTTTTCATTTTTCTCTTCTCTTTTCTTGGCTGTGTTCCAAATAATGAAGAATTGGCTCAGATTTTCAGCCACCTCCTACGATATCTTAACTACACATTCAGATTTGTTGATTTTAATTCCAAGTTTTGAGACGTGATAGATATTGTGGAATGGATGGAGTAATCTTTTTGTTTTGAAATTTGCATTACCTCAATTTCGATGCTGTTTCAGGTTTCTCAACTTAATTGAGCTGCCAGCACACTTGAAAGAAATAAAAAGGAAAGAAATCTAAAAAATAAATAAATAAAATACATAGAAAAGTTAGATAATCTAGTTGAATCGTAGTTCAAGTAGAATTAGATCTTCCTTTTTTAAACAGGTTTTGAATTTGAGCCTCTTTGATAGATATATATATATATATCAAAGAGAGAGAGAGGTTGGGTAATTCAACTGTG
>NC_029793.2:73702587-73708809 GCF_000816755.2 Arachis ipaensis | reverse complement strand
AAAATATGGTAAAAAATGTGAGGACTGTATGGGTGTATTGTGTATCTAGGATTGGGGGTTATCCAATTCATTGACAAAAAAAAAAAAATTTCTTTTGCAAATTGGTAGCTATTCTTAAAGAGATGGTATAAATAATTATTAAGAATTTGCACTCCCAATTCTTTTTATTTACAAAATGAAGGCCTCATAACCATGTTAATAAGAACCAAACTAAATAAACATTGAAGTCATAAACTCATAATCCATCTATTTGTTTAATTTTTTATTTTTGTGAGTCATCTTATTATCTACATGCTAAACTTGTTTTACTCTCCTCTTTCTTCCAAATCGAATCTGGAAGAATCGATTGCATTTATTTTGAGATACTGATATTGAAATTAAGTATTGTGTTTGACAATCAGAAATTAAAATTATTTGAAGACACAATTTTAATCTTTTTAATACCTCTCCAGAAAATAGGAACACAGGAACGAAAATTTCTAAAGACAAGGACTGAAACTTTAATAACATGTCTTTTTAAAATTACCTTTATTCAACTTTGATAATTTCCAGTGTTTCCTTTCAGCCATCGTCTGATTTTCCTCCCTTGTCAAAAACTAAAACTGTGCAAAGCAAGAGAGTACTTTGGAATACATAATAAATATGCTATCTATATGCTAATATCTCCCCTCAAGGTGGAGCATATATGTCGTATATGCCCGGTTTGGTCATAAGGAATCGAAATTGAGGAGGAAGTGCCTTTGTGAGGATGTCTACACAATTGATACTTGCTAGGGATGTGCACCAGTTTAATGGTTTCACTATCACCTTTTTCCGAATGAAATGACAGTCTATTTCGATGTATTTAGATAACTCATGTAAGGCAGGATTGGTTTCCATGTGGATTGCTGAGATGTTGTCACAGAACAGCATAGCTGAATCAATGTGAATGCCCAAAAACCTGAGTAACCCAATCAACCACACAATTTCACATGTTGCATTTGCAACGGCTTTGTATTCTGCCTTAGTAGAGCTTCTTGAAACCGCTGTTTGCTTGTTTTTCCATGAAACCAGTAAATCTCCAAGAAAAGCACAATATCCAATAGTTGATCTCCTTGTATCTAAACAATTTTTCCAGTCCGCATCAGCATAGACTGAGAGATTGAATTTATTTGTTGTTGAGAATAAGATGCCTTGGCTAGGAGCTGCTTTGAGGTAGCGAAGGATATGGTGTACAGCGTTGAGATGGGGCACATGAGGATCAGCCATGAATTGAGCTAATTTTGTGACTGCAAATGTGATGTTTGGTCTGGATATTTTGAGGTACATCAGCCTTCGTATGAGTCTGCGATAAGTAGAAGGATCAGCTAATATCTCTCCTTCGGAGGCACGTAGTTTATAATTAACATCCATTGGAGAAGGAGCAAGCTTGCAACCCACCAAGGATAATGCACATTTGCACTGAGAGAGGAAGATACCTTCGCTAGATTTTGCAAGCTCTAATTCAAGAAAGAATTTTAGATCCCCAAGAAACTTAAGCTTGAAAACTATGCTGAGCTTGTCTTCAACCCTCTTGATCATGGTATTATCTGGTCCAGCTATGATGATATCATCAACATAGACTAAGAGGAATGTCGCTATGGTTCCTTCACCGAAGACAAACAATGAATAGTCATTCTTGCATTGTTTGAAACCATGCTGAATTAATGTTGCACAGAATTTATTGAACCATCAGCATGAGGCTTGTCTTAAACCGTATAAGGATTTGGTTAATTTGCATACCAATCCTTAATTTCTCTGTGGATGTCCAAGCGGTACTTCCATATGTACTTCTTTGAATAACTCACAATTTAAGAATGCATTGTTAATGTCCAATTGCAAAAGATTCTAGTTCTTGGCAATAGCTAGGCCTAATAGTACTCTCATTGTATAAATCTTTTGCAACGGGGCTGAATGTGTCGTTAAAGTCAATCCCAACTTGTTGTGTTTATCCTTTCACAACTAAGCGAGATTTATGTCTATCTAGAATGCCATCAACTTTGAGTTTGGCTTTTTATACCCATTTACATCTAATTGAGTGTTTGTTGGGTGGTAGAGAAACTAATTGCTAAGTGTTGTTTGCCTCCAAGGCCTTGAGCTCTTCATTCATGGCCTATTTCCACTCTTCATGTCTGATTGCATGGTGAAAGAATTTTAGTTCAGGGATTTTAGAGAATCCTTACCATAACAACAGACATTTGGGACAAGACCCAGCAAGTTTACAAAGCTAATTTGATCCTAAACACCAAAATTTAACAAAATCTCAACACATTTACTCAAAGTTTTCGAAATTGGGGAAGCAAGAACTGGGTGTGAAATTGAGATTTTCTTACCAAATTGTTCGATGGGGTTTTTAGAGAATTCCAAGACGAACGCGTGGCCATTGATGGCTTGTCAATCGGAGCTCCATATTGAAAGTTACAGAAGATTAAAGTTTTGGAGGTGAGGGTTACGTCTTTGCTTTCTTCCTCTCTGGTGCAAGAAATTGTGATCTCAATGGCGCCAAAAACTTAGTACGCACTATCATAATCTCAATTCTTCTTCACAACTTTGCACAACTAACCAGTAATTGCACTGGGTCATCCAAGTAATAAACCTTACGTGAGTAAGGGTCGATCCCACGGAGATTGTCGGCTTGAAGCAAGCTATGGTCATCCTTGTAAATCTCAGTCAGGCGAATTCAAATGGTTATGGGATTTTGATAAATAAAATATAAAATAAGATAGAAATACTTATGCAATTCATTGGTAAGAATTTCAGATAAGCGTATGGAGATGCTTTGTTCCTTCTGAATCTTTGCTTTCCTACTGCCTTCATCCAATCATTCATATTCCTTTCCATGGCAAGCTGTATGTTAGGCATCACCATCGTCAATGGCTACCTCCCGTCCTCTCAGTGAAAATGGTCCAAATGCACTGTCACCGCACGGCTAATCATCTGTCGGTTCTCACTCATGTTGGAATAGGATCCGTTTATCCTTTTGCGTCTGTCACTACGCCCAGTACTCGTGAGTTTGAAGCTCGTCACAGTCATCCCATCCCGGATCCTACTCGGAATACCACAGACAAGGTTTAGACTTTTCGGATCTCAAGAATGGCCACCAATAATTCTAGCTTATACCACGAAGACTTTGATATGAACCAGGAGCCCAGGAGATAAACGCTAAAGCTATTGCAAATAGAACGGAAGTGGTTGTCAGGCACGCGTTCATAGGCAAGAATGATGATGAGTGTCACGGATCATCACATTCATCAGGTTGACGTGCGAGTGAATATCTTGGAATAAGAATAAGCTTGAATTGAATACAAAAACAATAGTACTTTGCATTAATTCATGAGGAACAGCAGAGATCCACACCTTAATCTATGGGGTGTAGAAACTCCACCGTTGAAAAATACATAAGTGAAAGTGGTCAAGGGATGGCCGAATGGCCAGCCCCCTAAACGTGATCTCTGAACATAAAATTATCCAAAAGATGTGAAATAAATCACTAAAAGTAGTTTTTATACTAAACTAGTAGCTAGGGTTACATAAGATGAGTAAATGATGCAGAAATCCACTTCCGGGCCCACTTGGTGTGTGCTTGGGCTGAGCATTGAGATTTCATGTGTAGAGACTCTTTTTGGAGTTAAACGCCAGGTTGTAGCCTGTTTCTGGCGTTTAACTCTGATTTCCAACCTGTTTTTGGCGTTTAACTCTAGAATAGGGCAGGAAGTTGGCGTTTGAACGCCAGTTTGCGTCATCAAAACTTGGGCAAAGTATGGACTATTATATATTGCTGGAAAGCCCTGGATGTCTAATTTCCAAAACAATTGAGAGCGCGCCAATTGGGTTTTGGTAGCTCCATAAAATCCATTTCGAGTGCAGGGAGGTCAGAATCCAACAGCATCTGCAGTCCTTCTTCAACCTCTGAATAAGATTTTTGCTCAAGTCCCTCAATTTCAGCCAGAAATTACCTGAAATCACAGAAAAACACACAAACTCATAGTGAAGTCCAGAAATGTGATTTTTATTTAAAAACTAATAAAAATATACTAAAAACTAACTAAATCATACTAAAAACTATGTAAAAACAATGCCAAAAAGCGTATAAATTATCCGCTCATCACTCTCCCACCACTTCAGCGTGCTTCAATGGAAATAATGGGAATACTGATGTGTGAGCATCTTATACCCTTTTTCATAGCATTTTCTAGTTGTTTTTAGTTAGATTTTATTAATTTTTACCATGTTTTAGTGCAAAATTCATCTTTGGATGCTACTTTAAGTTTTTGTATTATTTTTATGATTTTAGGTTAATTTTGGGCGAGTTTAGCAGAATCTTGTTCAGAGACGAAGAAAGGATAGCAGATGCTGTCAATCCTGACCTCTGTTTATTCGAATGAGCATATCTTGTGCTATAGAGGTCCAATTGACGCGGTCTCAACGTTGTTGGAAAGCTAACTTCCAGAGTTTTCCAGCAATATATAATAGCCTATACTTTTCGTCCAGAATTATTGCCAAAACTGGTGTTAAACGCCAAGCTTGGAAATTTAATGCCCAAGAAGAACCAACCTCCCAAGTTGAATGACCAAAACTGGCGTTCAATGCCAGCCAAGGATCAGAAGCCAGCGAATTCACCCCTCTCTCCAAGTTGAACGCCTAGAACCTGAGTTGAACACCAGGCATCAGCCCAAACACTCACCAAGTGGGCCCAAAGTGGATTTTAGCATTCCTTAGGCTTTTCTTATTTTATTTTTGTAATTCTTAAATTAAATTAACATCTTTTAAGGTTAGTATTCACTATTTAAAGGGGAGATCACTTAGGATTACATCATCATCAGACATATTACTTTACATCTTCTCTATTTTCTTTGTAAAGCATGAGTAACTAAACCTCTTGGTTAAGGTTAGGAGCTTTGCTTATTTCTATGGATTAATATTATTGCTCTTTTCTTTTAATTAATGTTTGATTCAATTCTAAGGTGTTGTTTTCGTTCTTAATCCTATAAGTCTGCGGTGGAACAGAAGTATGACCCCTGATTTGACATGAGCTCTTTGTGATACTCTGACCAAGGTCGCTTGAGCTACAGCTTGAAAACACTCCTCCTAAACTGAGGGTTACTTACGGTTGATTGGGATATGTGACATGAAATCCTGTCAGTTTTGGGTAATTAAGGTTTTTGTAGCGCTAAAGTAGAATGCTGAGCTTTACCCTCGTTCGAATCGAACGACCACTGACCCCGGCTTTTGATGAGAATCAGAGAAGATTAAATTTTCAAGGAATTGGGGTTAAATTTTCATGGAATGAATCATTCATTGTTAAAATAGTCAGTAAGAAGTATTAATCCGGAAAGATAAGCATCTCCGAACATTTAACTACTTCCATATATTTTCTCTTTAACAAGATCATTTTCTTAGTAGTTTTTTGTTTTCGAAAATTGATCTTGTTTGCTTTCTTTTTGTTCGAATTTTTTTAGTTATTTTCTCCTATTTGATTTAAAAATTCTTAAGTTTGGTGTTCTTTTAGTGTTTTTCCTTTAAATTTTTAAAATTAATATTGTTTATCTTTCCCTTTTTAATTTTCGAATTTTTCTTATTATCTTATTTTGATTTAATTTTAACTTTTATGTTTGGTGTCTTTTAATATTTTCTTTTTCTTTTTAAAATTCAAAAATTTCAAATCTCTCCTTTTTCTTTTTAATTAATTTCCTTTTTAAATTTTCAAATCATATCTTGTTTATCTCTCTTGGTTATTGATCTTTATCTTATTTATCTTTTCCTTGATTCTAGTTATTTGATTTTTTTCATTTAAATTCAAATTTTAAAATTCAAAATTTAAGTTTAGTGTTTCTTTAGTTTATCTTTTTCTCTCTTTTTGAAATTTCAAAACTTTTAAAACCTTTTCTTTTTAAATTTTGAATTCTATCTTGTTTATCTTTCTTAAATTTCAAAATTTTGTCTTACTTATCCTCCCTTAATTTTTGAATTCTATTCTAGTTATCTTATTTTTATCTTTCTTTTTTATTTTCAAATTCTATCTTGTTTTTCTTTATTTTCAATCTTTATATTATTTATCTTTCCCTTGATATTCAATTCTTGTTATCTTATCTTATTCATTTAAATTCAAATTTTAAATTTGGTGTTTCTTTAGTATTTTCTCTTTCTTTTTGAATTTCAAAATTTTTTAAACCCCTTTCTTTCTATTTTTTTTTTAAATATTTC
>NC_029793.2:73631981-73702540 GCF_000816755.2 Arachis ipaensis | reverse complement strand
TTTCGAAATTTCTAGTTAATTTTTTTATTTATTCTAATTTATTTATTTATTTTCGAATTTATTTTTTAAAAGAAAATTTTCTTTCTGATTCTTGAAACTTTTAAGACTAATTCTTGCATTCTTGTTTCGAATTTTCTTGTTAATTGGCTACTTTATTTTAATTTTATTTCTTTTGGACATCTCACCCGGAGCTCTCTATACTCTGACATAGAGATTTCCATTTTTCTTGTCTCTTGCTTTTTGCACACGGGAACAACAAAACCACTATGGATCTAGATGAAATTGCACAATCCAGAAGAACTTTGGGATCTTATACAGCTCCCACCCCTGATCTCTATAGAAGGAGCATCAGTGTGCCTCCTATTAGAGTGAAAAATTTTGAGCTCAACCCACAATTAATAACTCTAATGCAGCATAACTTCCAGTTTTATGGACTCCTACAAGAAGAACCCAATGAGTTCCTCGCTAATTTTCTACAAATCTGTGACATTGTGAGGACTAACAGAGAAGACCCTGACGTCTACAGGCTGCTGCTCTTCCATTTGCTGTAAAAGACCAAGCAAAGAGATGGTTGGATGCTCAATACAGAGTAAGCCTGAACACATAGAGTAAAGTAGTGAACAAGTTTCTGAATCAATACTTTCCTCCAAGGTAGCCATGTAAGTTGAGAATGGATATTCAGACCTTTAAACAAAGAGAAAGCAAGTTTCTTCATGATTCTTGGGAGAGATACAAGCTGATGCTCAGACGATGCCTCGCTGAAATATTCTCAGACTGGGTTAAGCTGGCTATTTTCTATTATAGACTCTTGGACATGGCCAAGATGTCCCTAGATAACTCTATAGGTGGTTCAATACACATGAGGAAGACGACCGAAAAAGCGGATGAACTCATTGAGATGTTCGCCAAAAATCAATATTTATACTCATCTAGTGAAACCTCAATGAAGGGGAAGTCAAGGTCGTATCCACTGAACACACTATTCTTGAATAAAATGAATCTAACCCAGTAGCTGAGCTTTCTCACACAACAAGTCCTGAGCCTACAAGAAGTGTTACAGGAGACTCGAGCCTCCAGCAAGAATATGGAAGCCTAGTTGAACCAGGCCAAACAACAGATATCTAAACAGATAAGGAAGGTGTGATAGGAAATTCAACTAAGGAGTGGTAGAACCCTGAGCACCAACCTCAGAACAAAAGGGCGCAGGATGCAGCGGAGACACCAGGGCATGAAAACACCACAACCCAGAGCACCATTGGGGGTGCTAAACATCTAGGAGGGTGCAGTTCAGGCATTCAATGCCCAGAGAGGGGAGGAGCTATAAACGCCAATCCAAGGAATGTATCCCCCAAACACCCTGATAAACCTTTCCAGTTACCCTGGATACTCATCCAGCACTGCCAAAAGCCCCAGAATATCAAGAGAAGCTGCCATACCCTCAGAAGCTCCAAAAGGCAGAAAAGGATAAGAAATTTTCCAAATTCTTGGATGTTTTCAAGAAACTTGAGATTAAAATCCCCTTTGTAGAGGATCTGGAACAAATGCCTTCCTATGCTAAGTTTATGAAGGATATATTGAGTAACAAAAGGGATTGGAAACAGGTAGAAACAGTTGTGCTCACCAAGGAGTGCAGTGCAGTCATTTAAAGGAGGCCTTATGCGATCTTGGAGCAAGCATCGACTTGATTCCATTGTCATTAATGCGGAAACTCCAATTTCAGAAAATTAAGCCCACCCATATTTGCCTCCAACTTGCTGACCACTCAGTCAAGTTTCCATTGGGGGTGGTAGAAGATATGCTTATGAGAGTAGGACCCTTTAACTTTTCTATGGATTTTGTGGATGTGGAGGAGGACAAGAATGCATCTATCACTCTAGGAAGACCTTTCCTTGCCACAAGATGAACCATCGTTGACGTCCAAAAGGGGGAAGTGTTTGAGGCTGAAACACCTGAAGAGGACCTGAACACGATTCCTGAAAACCTTCTTCCTGAACTGGATGAGCCGAGACTTCAGAAGGAGACGCTAAACCCACCTGGAGAAAAAGATGGGCCTCCTAAACTCGAGCTCAAGCACATACCTCCATCCTTGAAGTACATGTTCCTAGGAGATGGCGACACTTATCCAGTGATTATAAGCTCTCACCTAGAGCAGCAAGAAAAAGAAGCTTTGATTCAAGTCCTCAGAACCTACAAAATAGCTCTCGGATGGACCATAAGTGACTTAAAGAGAATCAGTCCCACTCGGTGTATGCACAAGATTCGACTTGAAGATGATGCTAAACCGGTTGTGCAACCACAGAGGCAGCTGAATCCAGTTATGAAAGAGGTGGTCCAAAAGGAGGTTACAAAACTTTGGGAGGATAGACTCATATATCCTATTTCGGATAGTCCTTGGGTAAGCCCTGTGCAGGTGGTACCAAAAAAAGAGGGGAATGACAGTGATCCACAATAAAAAGAATGAGCTGATCCCTACAAGAACCGTCACAGGATGGCACATGTGCATCGACTACAGGAGGCTCAACAACGCCACAAGAAAGGATCATTTTCCCCTACCTTTCATATATCAGATGTTGGAGAGGCTGTCTGGCCATGCGTTTTACTGCTTTCTGGACAGCTACTCAAGCTACAATTAGATTGTAGTAGATCCTCTAGACCAAGAAAAGACGGCGTTTACATGCCCATATGGAGTATTCACCTACAGGAGGATGCCGTTTGGTCTCTACAATGTCCCAGCAACCTTTCAAAGGTGTATGCTCTCTATCTTCTCAGATATGGTTGAAAAATTCCTTGAAGTATTCATGGATGACTTCTCTGTCTTTGGTGATTCCTTTGACTCCTGCCTTAACCATTTAGCCTTGGTTCTAAAATGATGCCAAGAAACAAACCTGGTTTTAAATTGGGAAAAATGTCACTTTATGGTAACTGAAGGAATTGTTCTTGGGCATCGGATTTCGAACAAGGTAATATAGGTTGATCAAGCTAAGGTGGAAGTAATTGAAAAATTACCATCGCCTACTAATGTTAAGGCAATCCGAAATTTCTTGGGACATGCAGGATTCTAAAAGAGGTTTATAAGAGATTTTTCCGAAATCGCAAAACCCCTGTGCAATCTTCTAACTACTGACACTCCTTTTGTTTTTAACAAGGATTGCCTGCATGCCTTCGAAACTTTAAAAGCAAAGCTTGTCTCTGCACCTATCATTTCTGCACCCAATTGGTCCATACCATTTGAACTAATGTGCGATGCCAGTGACTTTGCCATTGCAGCAGTTCTAGGACAGAAACATGATAAGCTTATGCATTTCATCATTACGCTAGTCGCATTCTGAATGATGCCCAAAAGAACTACACCACCACGGAGAAGGAGCTACTTGCAGTTATCTATGCCATTGATAAGTTTAGATCCTATTTAATTGGTTCCAAGGTTATCGTTTATACTGACCATGCTGCTCTTAAGTACCTTCTAACCAAGCAGGATTCTAAACCAAGGTTAATCAGACGGGTGCTACTTCTTTAAGAATTCAACATTGAGATCAGGGACAGAAAGGGATCAGAGAACTAGGTGGCTGATCATCTGTCAAGGATTGAGCCCGAAGAGGGAACGTCACCTCCCACTACTGCTGTGACCGAGACCTTCCCAGATGAGCAACTTTTTGCAATCTACAGGGCACCATGGTTTACAGACGTTGCAAACTATAAGGCCATGAGGTTCATCCCCAAGGAGTTCACCAAAGAGTAAGTTCGGAAGCTTCTGCACGACGCTAAATACTACTTGTGGGATGAACCCTATCTCTTTAAAATATGCTCAGATGGCATAATCCGGCATTGTGTCTCCGAGGAGGAAACCCAGCAGATCCTCTGGCATTGTCATGGATCTGAGTATGGAGGACATTTTGGAGGAGAGCAAATAGCCACCAAGGTCCTTCAGAGCAGGTTCTACTGGCCAACTCTCTTCATGGACTCCCACGAGTTTTGTCCGCAATTATGATAGGTGTCAAAGAGCTGGAAACCTTGCTCATAATCATGAAATGCCACAACAAGGAATTCTAAAGATTGAGCTATTTGACGTATGGGGAATCGACTTCATGGGAACGTTTCCACCCTCATATTCAAACGCAAACATCCTGGTGGTGGTGGACTATGTGTCTAAATGGGTTGAGGCAATAGCATCACCCACTAATGACACCCAGGTCATGCTGAAATTCCTTCAGAAATACATATTCAGTAGATTTAGCATCCCAAGGACACAGATTAGTGATAGATGACGGAGGAAAAATGTCGGTAAAGATTTTCACAAAAATTATCGCGTTGCAAGTATAGTTCTAAACCGACTATTAAACCTCAATCAATATTTAAATTGTTTGTCACTAAAGCAAACCCAATAAAATTAATCGAAGTATTTAAACCTCGGGTCGTCTCTCAAGAAATTGCAGGGAAGTGTACTTATAATTGGTTATGAAAAAGTATTTTTGGGGTTTTTGTGATAAGAGACAAGTAATGTAAATAATAAGGAAATAAAATAACAACAAAGAAAAGTCCTAGCAAGGATTGAGAATTGAAATTCCTATCCTCATTATCATCATCAATTGTGTTAGTAATTGCCTTTTGCTCTCACTTAGTTAACCTCTAACAATGAAGGAAAGTCAAGTGAGCAAAATCAACTTAAGTTCACAAGTCCTAATCAAAGACTAGATTTAGTAAAGTCTAAGCCAACTAGCAAGTCTCAATTACCATTCAACAAAAGACTTTTGATAACTCAAGAGTCTCTAAATACTCAATCCAAGCTAAGAATACAAAAATCTAATTTAAAATCCAACCAAGCATTTTATTAAACAGTTGAAAGGCATAAAATAAAAACATAGAAAATTAACAAGGCATAGCAAAATCTAAGACTAACAATTGCAAGAGGAAACAATAACAACAAAGTAATTAAAGCAATCATAAATATGGAAACATAAATTGCATTAATATGGATTAAAGGAAACAAGAAGAATTCATAAACTAAATTGGCAACATAAAGTAATCAACAAGAGAAATAGATAACTAAGGTACTAGAACAAATAAAAGTACAAGAGAAATTAAATTAAAGTAAAGTAGCAATCTGAATTTGAGAAGAGCTAAACCTAAAAACCCTAAAACCAAGAGAGAGGAGAGAGCTTCTCTCTCTAGAAAACTACATCTAAAAACCTAACTAATGTGAATGAATGTGTGAATGATTGACTCCCCCCTTCCAGCTCTACTCTGCAGCCTCTAATCAGTATTTTCGGGCCTGAAACTAGGTCCAAAGCAGCCTAGAAATTGTCCCCAGCGAATTCTGATATCTTCAGTACGTGACGCTCGTCACGCGTATGGGTTAGCCATTTATACACATCGCTTAACAAATCCCTAGTCATGCGTATGCATTATCCACGCGTACGCGTCGCTTGCCTGATGCACTGGTCACGCGTACGCGTCGCTTATGCGTGCGCGTTGCTACCAGATTCTAGAAATTCCAACTTCTTGTGTTCCTTCCACTTTTGCATGCTTCTTTTTTATCCTCTAAGCCATTCCTACCCTGGAAAACCTGAAATCACTTAACACACATATCACAGCATCGAATGGTAATAAGAAAGGATTAAAATTAGCAAATTTAAGGCTAAAGAAGCATGTTTTCAATTATAGCACAAAATTAGGAAGAAAAATGTAAAACATGTGAATTATATGCATAAATGTGAGAATAATGGATAAAATTTTCTCAATTCAATACAAAATAAACCGTAAAATAGCAGTTTATCAATGGAGGTAGTCATTTATGTAATAGACAGCTCGACTCAATTCTGTAGAGATACGGCGTCCGTCATAAAGTGGCAACCCCCTACCATAAGCAGATAAGTGGACAAGCTGAGGTCTCCAACAGGAAACTCAAGAGGATCCTAGAGAAGACAGTGAGCACCTCTAGGAGGGATTGGGCAAGGAAGCTTGATGATGCTCTCTGGGCATACTGGACTGCATTCAAAACCCCCATTGGAATGTCCCCCTATCAACTAGTCTATGGTAAAGCATGTCATTTATTAGTGGAATTGGAGCACAGAGCTTACTGGGCAACAAGTTTCCTAAACTTTGACGCCAAGGCAGCAGGAGAGAAGAGAGTTACTCCAATTAAACAAACTGGATGAATTCCGGCATGTTGTGTTTGAGAATGCTAAAATCTACAAGGAAAGATCCAATAAATGGCATGATAGGAAGTTATCTTCCAGAGTTTTTGAGTCTGGCCAGAAGGTTTTACTCTTCAATTCCAGGCTCAAGCTCTTTCCTGGGAAGCTCAAGTCGCGATGGACAGGACCTTTTGTGATCACTATAGTATCTCCCTATGGTCATGTGGAACTCCAGAATAGACATTCTGATAAAAGATTCATCGTCAATGGTCAGAGAGTCAAACACTACCTACGGGATGAAATCGAGCAAGGGGATTCCACCTTCTTATTGACATGACAAAGGTGAACGTCAACCTAATGACGATAAAGAAGCGCTTGTTAGGAGGCAACCCAACCATATCTTCATTTTACTTATTATCTTTCTTTTGTTTCATTTTACTTATTCGAGTTCGATTTCATATGATGGTATTTTCTATTTATTTTCATAGTTTTTCTCCTTTTACTAACATTTGTGATAATGCGTAGCACTTAGAACTGAAACAGGAACGCGAGACAGGAAAACAGAACACCATGGAGGGTGTCCCTTGCTGGCATTCAACGCCAGACGGGAGAAGAGAGCATCGGTCTTCAATGCCCATTAGGGAGTAGAGAGAACCCTCTGGCATTCAAATGCCAGTCTTGGGGTTGAACGCCCAGAAGGGAGATGAGCAGTCTTGGCGTTTAACGCCTATACAGGACCAAGTTTTCTTTGCTTGGGGACAAGCAAAATTTTTAAATTTGGTGTTGCAGAGCGAGCTCTAGGTGTATATTATCATCAATGGCACCAAAGGGAGGTGAATCATCTTCACAAAAGAGCATAGAATGAGCAACCATCAGCACTGAGGTGGTTGAGTTTCATTCCCCCTTTCTTTCTGTTTTTTAGTACTTTATTCTATTTTCTGTTTTCTATTCTAGCTTTTGCTTGATCACTCTTAGGATTTTGCTTTAGTAGTTTATTTTCAAAATTTTTATGGTTAGAAGATGTCTCATGAATTGTCCACTAAGCTTAAAAAGAAAATTTTTGAAAAAGAAGTAGTAAAATGCATGAGATTTTAAGTTATATACTATGAGTTTTTCTAGTTACTTTGATGTGGTGGCCTTATCTTTATTTTCTAAATGTATGAATTAACTGTGCATATTTGATATTGAGGTTAAGGATATTGGTTCTTGAAGAATAGTGAATTTAGAGAAGTATTATTTATTCTCTGAAAAATTAAAAAAATTGATTCTTGGAGCAAAAGAAACAGCAAAAAGAAAAAGTAAAATAAAATAAAAGAAAAATCAAAAGAACAAGTTTCCAAGACTTTGAGCATCAATGGTTAGGAGGGTCAAAAATGGCCTAAAAAGCTCAAAAGAGTTGCTATCCCTAACTATATGCTTGTGGTGTGAAGGTGTCAAGAAAATCTTGAGACTGAGCATTTCAAGTCATGATCCAAAGCTATAAAGAGTACGCTTAAGAACTCTGATCACCACTGATGACAAGTCATCTTAGGCTAGTTTCACAAGCCTATTTCATTAGTTTTCACTTGGTTTTCATGCATTTTTAGGAAATAAGTAAGTGTTTGAGTGAGAATTTCATGCTTGTCTAGATTCAATCAAACATTGGTAATTTTATGCATTTTCATTAGATTTCTTGCAAGATTTAGTTGATAATATGAATGATGCAAGAGTTGATGATTATGCCAAGGCTTTGATATATTTGTTTGGTTGATGATAGGTGAAAAGATGAAGGAGAAGGAGAAATAAAAGTACTAAAAGAAGAATCACAACCCCAAGGTGGCAAAAGAGTGGAAACAGACTCAAGGAGGAGCAAAGAGGATTTGCAACCCTGACCTCTTCACACTCCAACAAGAATAACTCGAGCTACAAAACTCCAAATGAGGTGATTCAAGTGGCATTGGAAAGTAGGAATCTAGAGCTTTCCAAGAATATATGGCACTACATGGTGGACACTAAATCTGAGGGAGAAAACTTACCCCAAAAGTACAAAAAGGAACATAGTATCAAGCTGTAGTAAGGCCAGCTGACCTCTCCACTTTCCAAGAAGGATAACTTGAGCTGTAGAGATTGGAATGATGCGCTCTCAAATGCATTGGAAAGTAGACATCCAGACCTTTCCAACGATATATAATAGTATGGGGTGAACATTAAGTTTGGGCCTCAAAATCTGGTGTTAACTTTGGCTTCCAATGCAGCGTTCAAGCAAGTGAACGCCACGTTCACTTTAGTGAACGTTTTCGGCCTCCAAAACAGCGTGACCATGCCTTCTTCAAAGGACCATAACTTGAGCTACAGATGTCCAATTGATGCGCTTTTAGTTGTATTAGAAAGCTGACATTCAGAGCTTTCCAACGATATATAGTAATCTATATTTGGCATAAAATTGAAGCACAAGTGATAGGCATCTTTAAGGCCCAAGAACCACACTCAGCAACACTTTTGGAGTAACGTTCACTTCCAAAGTGAACTCGACGTTCACTAGCTCCACCTTTTACGTGGATTGCTAGCAAGGGAGCAAGGAAACTAGGAGCATTCAAGGTTTTGAACGTAGTGCACCAAGGAACCAAGGCGCATGCCAAGAAGCTACGTTCAGCAAAGTGAACGCTACATTCACTATAGCCAACGTTTTTGTGCTTTTCATGGGGAGGAAGGCTCAGCATCAAGTGTAGCATTCACAATTTGAACGTAGCGTTCAAAGAGTGAACGCTAGGCAAGAAGGCTTGGCACGAGGAAGGCACACAATGCTAAGTGAATGCCAAGTTCACAAAACCAAACGGAACGCTCCACTGGAGCATGCCTCCAACCCAATTTCAACCAAAGCCACCCGGATCCATTCTTCATTCAAGGCCACATTTGAAAAGCCCATTCCAAAGCTTTGAAGACAAAAATAGAAAGTGTATAAATAGGAGTTAATTTGATTTGTAAAGAAACTTTTAGCTCATTTTTAGTTTTTCACTTTTAGTTTTCATTTTGAACTTGGGAATTGGGATTAGATCTAATTAGTTTTCTGCTTTCATTTTCTTTCTTCTGCAACTTCTACTTTCTGTTCTGGGTTTTTGAATTCAGATTGAATAATTCCATTGAAATCCTTCATCTGAGAATCATCTACTTTTCTTTTGATAGTTCTATAAATTGAAAGTTGGATCTGAATTTCTTGGGTTGTTTTCATTTTCATTTCTTCTGCAATTTCTTTTCTGTTTGGTCAAGGGAGTAATTGAGATCTAGATCTGCTTTCTAATCTCATTGCTCTTCTTCGATCTTAATTTTTCTTTTAATAATTTCACAATTGAGCTAAGTTTTCTTGCTGTTTGTTTCTTCAAGCATTTTTCCATTTCTGTTTGGCTACTGAGCTGAATCTCTTCATCTCATAGCTCTCTGATTTACTTTAGCTTGCATTTTCTAGTTCAATTCCGAATCCCAGTACCCAAATCCTTTTGTTCTTTAAGAAATTTACAATTCTCAGTAATTTAGATTCAGCAATTTACATTTCTTGCACTTTAAGTTTCTGCAATTTACTTTTCTTGCAATTTAAGTTTTAGCTCATTTACTTTCTTGCTCTTTAAGTTTCTGCAATTTACTTCTTTAGCACCTTTAGATTCAGTCAATTTTCATTCTGCACTTTTATTTTCTTGCAATTTAACTTCTGTTAACCAAGTTTCACTCAATTCATCAAATATTCGCTTAACTAAATTCATCATCTAACTAAAATTGCTCAATCCATCAATCCCTGTGGGATCGACCTCACTCTTGTGAGTTATTACTACTTGATGCGACCCGGTATACTTGTCGGTGAGTTTGTGTGGAATCGTTTTTTCCACATCAACCACTGTCTGGGAATTTAAGCAAAGCTAAATTCAAATCCAAGGGTTCCCCCAGTTAAGTGCTTGTGGCGTTTATGTATCAGGTGGTAATACTTGAAAACAAAATGCTTAGAGTCATGGCTAGACTCAAAGGTGCAAAGCACCAAAAGAAAAAGCTCTGGTCAAGAATCAAGAAAAACTAGAAGAAGGGAATAAATAATGTCATCCGGATTCTAGTTCCAAAGGGTGCCAATATTTCTAAGCGTAAAAGGAAAGTGAGATGCCAAAGCTGGTAAAAAATAAAGAGCTAATAGCCCCATTCAGTAATTAGAACTGAGCTCATTGACAACTCTAAAACCTGATGTATTTTTCTCTTCCAATTAGTCCTAACTTATTTTTGGTTGCTTGAGGGCAAGCAACAGTTTAAGTTTGGTGTTGTGATGTGTGAGCATCTTATTCCCTTTTTCATAACATTTTCTAGTTGTTTTTAGTTAGATTTTATTAATTTTTACCATGTTTTAGTGCAAAATCATCTTTGGAATCTACTTTGAGTTTTTGTGTTATTTTTATGATTTTAGGTGAATTTTGGGCAAGTTTGGCAGAATCTTGTTCAGAGATGAAGAAAGGATAGCAGATGCTGTCAATCCTGACCTCTGTGCATTCAAAAGAGCATATCTGTGCGTACACACATTTTCAAAAATTTACAGGGTATGTGTGCTCACAAAGGTGTGCGTACACACAAGTAAGAATGTGGCCCCTGTTCAGAGCATGCGCACAACAGTGTGCGTGTGCACACAAACCAGAACTTACAATTTCTACAACATCACAAAAATTAGATTTTTGACACCAACTTCCAATGATTATATCTTTTTCTACAAAATTCCGATCTCCACAAAATCTATATCGTTTTAAAGCTCTTTGAATTATCTTTAATTTGAAACAAAATTCAATCAATTTAAAAAATTTTAGCTCAAGATATGATCGACCAAAGTTCGTGAAAAACTGGTTTGTACTAAAAATTCACTAGGTCCTCAAACCTTCGAAATTCACAACCAAACCAATTCTAAGCCTATTCAATTTCACCATAAACACTACCAACTACTATACTTTACCTTTCCATTTTAACTTAATTAATCCAACACCTACCTCAATCAATTCATCCACCATAAAGCCAACAATTCCACACTTTCTACATTAAGATTCCAATATCAACAACTTTAACATAATCTCACTACTCATAAGCATCCTTTATCCTATCTCAACATCAAAAAATAGCATAATTCATTATCAACCCACACAATCATCATTATACCACCCAACTTCATAATTCAACATCATCATTCACCATAATCATCACAATCATCAAAATCATCATACATCACAATTATCAACAATCAAATTTAATTCTATCCTATGGTCCACTAGCCTAAGTGTCCAAAAATATTACATATTACATAGAAGAAACCAAAACCATACCTTGGCCGATTCCCAATATGCAGAAAACACCACTTTGAGTCCAAATAAGCTTTCAATCACCAACAAATCACCAATCTCATACTCAAAGCTCCAAATCAACTCCAACAATTGCAAGAACTCAACTAAAACCATATCAATTACCACAAATCAACCTAGAGTTACCAAAATCATAATTTCACAAGGCAAAGAGTTTCCTTACCTTTCTCGATGGTTGACGCGGCTGAAATTTTCAGATTAAGAATTATTAAGAAAAATGGCGTTGCAAGTACAGCTCTTAACCAGCAAAAATCCACTTGTCAATTTAGAAAAGAGTTGTCACAAATTTTAGAAATAAAATACTGGGAGTATGAGTCCCAGGTCGTCTCCCAACAGGTTGCAGGAAGATGTGCTATTTTACTAATCAGAGGTTTTCCAAAATGTTTTTTTAGTTTGATAAACTGGAAATTAAATTAGAGAATTTATGTAATTTAAATAAAATCTCGACCGGGAGAAGATTAATCGGAAGTTCTATCCTTGTTGGAATTTTCTCAAGATCAATCAATAATTAGTAGTTGTTTCAACTTAGTTAACCCTCAACGAATGAGGGAAAGTCAAGTTAAAAGTCAACTTCTATTCACAAGTCCTAATCCTCTCCCTTGGGAAGGATTAGAGTTAGTGACTAACAAGCCAACCAACAACGAACTAATTATGATTGAACTCTTGAGTATTCCAACTCAAGGTTCTCCTTTTAATCAACTCCCAATCAAGTTGGAAAACTACTCCATTATCATAAATGTAGACTTTACAAAATAAAAAGGGGAAATAAAAAGAGACATGATAAACAATAATCAAAGTCACCAATTAAAATAAAAATAGTCTTGCATTAATGAACTCTAAAAGTAATCCAATGTTAACACTGGACATATTAAGGATATGAAAGAGTAAGTAAAAAGTAAGTAAACAAACTAGAATGACTAAGTTCGGAGGTACACTCTTCTCAATAACCGAAGCCAAAATCTTCAAATCCTCAATTATGAGTATAGAGAAAAAAACCTAGGGGAAGAGTGAAAATCAGATTTAAAAAAACTAAAAATTATGCGGAATGAATGTCGTATTTTGTCTCTGCATGTTCCCTGGCTCTAATATGCATTTTTGAGCCGAAAACTGGGTTAGAACGCGGCCTAGAATTCACGCCAGCGACTTCTGTAAATTCTGCAGATCGCGCACGCCACGTGACCGCGTCATCCACGTGATGAGAGAACTTTTGCGTGGTCTAGAAATTTGCGGATAAATCCTCGTTGCAAGTATAGTTTCTAAACCTTCAAAAGTCCTTTCATACAAACATTTTGGTTGTCACAAGTAACAAACCCCTTTAAAATTGATAACCGAGTATTTAAACCTCGGGTCGTCTTCTCAAGGAATTGCAGGGAGGTATGTTCTTATTATTGGTTATGAGTCTTGTAAATATTAGGGGTTTTAGAAAGTAAGGTAGGATTTTTAGAAATTAAGGGAGCAGTATGTTGAATGGCAAGTAAAATAAAATAATAATAATAAAATCTCTTGGCAAGGTATAAGAATTGGAATTCCTATCCTAGTTATCCTTATCAGGCGTGAAGAGAATTGGGTTTTAATCCCACTTGGTCAGCCTTTATTAAACAAAGGAAGGTTAAGTGGACTGATTGGCTTGGTTCTCAAGTCCTAGTCAACTCCTGTGGAGAGACTAGTGTTAGAGCAATCTTAGCTCAAGCAGAATCTGCCAATTTCTATCACTTGCTGAGTTTGATAACTCAAGCACTACCAATCACTTGACCAAAGCCAAAAGGGAGAAAAGTCTACTTGAATAAAAATAATTTGGATAAACAAAGAGCAGTAATAAATTGACGAGAGCAATCATAAGTCTGAAAATACCTCAAATTATATTAAATAAAATATTCAAATCATAACATGGAAAAGTTCATAAATTAAATTGGAAAAATAAATACTATAAAAGTAAAGAACCTGGGATTGAGAGTCACTCCTAAAACTAAGAGAAATCCTAAATCCTAATCCTAAGAGAGAGGAGAGAACCTCTCTCTCTAAAAAACTACATCTACTCCTAAAATTGTGAATATTAAAGCTTGATTATGAATGGAAGTATTCTCCCACTTTATAGCCTCTAATCTGTGTTTTCTGGGCCACAAACTGGGTCAAAAACAATCCAGAATTCGCTGGTTTCGAATTTTGCCACGCTGGATTTCCGTCACTGCGACGCGGCCGCATGGATCACGCGGTTGCGTCGCCTAGCGTTAGAGGAACTATAGCATATTATATATCAAATCGAAGTCCCAGACGTTAGCTTTCCAACGCAACTAAAACCGCGTCGTTTGGACCTCTGTAGCTCAAGTTATAGCCGTTTGAGTGCAGAGAGGTCAGGCTGGACAGCTTAGCAACTTCTTCAACTTCTTGTATTCCTTCCACTTTTGCATGCTTCTTTTCTATCCTCTGAGTCATTCCTATCCTATAATATCTGAAATCACTCAACACACATATCAAGGCATCTAATAGTAATAAGAGAGGATTAATATTAGCAATTATAAGTCCAAAGAAGCATATTTTCAATCAAAGCACATAATTAGGAAGGCAAATGTAAAACCATGCAAATAGTATGAATAAGTGGGTAAAGAATTAATAAAAACCACTCAATTGAGCACAAGATAAACCATAAAATAGTGGTTTATCAACCTCCCCACACTTAAACATTAGCATGTCCTCATGCTAAGCTCAAGAGAAGCTATAAAGAAATGAAGAGGAATGGTAGAATGTATGAAAGGCAACCTATCTATATGAATGCAGCTAAATGTGAAATGCTTCTACCTACTTGGTTTAAAAGTAAATAAATTCTCCAAGAATAAATATGAACTGGATTTCACTAATTCAAATCATAAAAATGAAGTACAAATAGACTTGCAAGAAGAAAATAGCTTATGAAAGCAGGGAACAAGGAATTGAGCATCGAACCCTCACTGGAAGTGTATATACTCTAATCACTCATGTGTTTAAGGTTCGATTGTCTCAATTCTCTACTAACCTTGCTTTCTAAGGCTTGCTCTTCATCTAACAATCAACAAAAATTTAATGCACAGATACACATATCAAGAGGTCTTTTAAGGGTTGTAATGGGGTTAGGGTCAAGGTAGGATTGTATTTGGCTAAGTGGACTAAAATCTAAATCCTTAATTAACTTAAACTTTCCACCTAACTTTAGACAATCTATGTAATCACAATACAAAATCTAACTACCCATCAACCATGTTTTCCACATTATTCATGCATTCTAATTCTAAGTATCGTACATATGCATTGCTTTCACCACTTACTTTGGGACATTTTGTTCCCTTTCTCTTATTTGCACTTTTTCTTTTCTTTTTCTCTCTTTTTTTTCTTTTTTTTTTCTTTTTTTTTTGTATATGTATATATTTTTTCTTTTTCTTTTGTTTTTCTCAATGCATATGGTTAATTTATTGAATGCATGAACATGTCCTAAACATTTCTTTCACATTGTTAGAAAATTTTAACATATTCAATTCTCAAACCAAATATTTTCAAACCCAATTTCCCGCACTTAAATCATAAGCACTCTCACTAGTCTAAGCTAACTAAGGATTCAAATTAATGACATTATTGTTTTTCGCTTAGAGTTAATGATGTGCTAAATAAAAGGAACAAAGGGGTAAAATAGGCTCAAAATTGGTTTGCAAGGGATAATGTAAGGTAAGGCCATATGGGTATGTAAGCTCAGTGAAACAAAGGCCTCAATCATGTAAGTGTATGCATACATTAAACAATGGAAATATAGAATTAAGCAAGACAAAGATCACAATTTTAGAGAGAAAAATACACACTAAAACAAAATTTTTGGTTGATAAAATGCAACCAATTCAAATAGGCTCAAAAATCTCATAGGTTTTGTGTGTTCAAGTTCTAAACCATGTTCCAGTATAATATCTCTTCAAATGTTCCTTTCCTTGCTGTTGATTTGGGAATGGCTTTCTCTTTTCCTTTCTTGGTGGCCATCCTGAAAAAGGGAAGAAAAAGTAAATTAAATTCAAAGAGATATATATAGCAAGGAAGAGAACGGAAAAGGTGGTGATGGATGCACATTTAAGATATAACTGACATTAACACATGCTCGCGAGTACATGTGAAAAGCCATCAATGGAAAATAGCTAGTGCATATGATGACAATTAAATGCAAGGTGTTTATTGGCATGCAGGTAAAGGCATATGTAGCATAGATTAAGCATTCAATGTCCAAATTAGATTACCAAGTCTTTCAAACTATCAACATGTTTGTAATAACAATTATATTTAATCAATAAAACATGAAAGGGGTTTTGTGAAAACAATAGGCATTAATAGTAGAATAATTTAAAATAGTGTTCAATGCCATACGGGTTTTTTCACAAATACATAGCATGCATGGTAAATAAGTTATTGAATGTATTAAATTGAACATGCAAGCAACCCTTTAAAGAAAATAATATATAATTGTCAAACCATTTTAATAATCCCCAAAAATATAGAAAATAAGACCCAAATAAATTTCCAACACCAATGAGAATAATGCAATGAATGAAATATGCAAATAAATGAAGTAAAATAAAATGAAAGATAAGAAGAATGAGAAGGGAAAGAAAGAGAGGAGAAGTAAGTAAGGGAAAAGAGAAAATAGGATTTGGGGAAGAGAAAGATAAGATATGTTGGCAATTTAGGTTGAGCTGTGCGGCGCAAGTGACTCGGCCGCGTGGGGCACGCGTTCGCGTGGATGCGCTTCAAGTATGGTGACGCGATCGCGTCGGTCACACGGTCGCGTGACCCATTTTATGCTTCTGGCGCGAGTGCAGCCTCGCACCAGCACAACTCTCTGTTCAAATTAATTTATTTGCCAAAATTGGGGTGACGCGATCGCGTGGGTCATGCGATCGCGTGAGTGGGCGTCAGAAAATGGATGACGCGGCCGCGTCGGTGACGCGGTCGCGTGATAAGAATTGTGCTTTCAGCACCAATCCAGCACCACTCTCGCACAATATGTCATTGTGCACCCTTTTACGTCGAAAACTCAGGGTACGCGGTCGCGTGGGAGGCCATGATTCCCATGCGACGCGAACGCGGCAGCGACGCGGTCGCGTGGGTTGATTTGTGCCATTGGCATGCCTCCAGCCACACTCCAGCGTAACTTTCTGTTCATTTTTATTTTTCTTTACTCTCCCTGTGACGCGGACGCGTCGCTGATGCGATCGCGTCGCGTAGCAAAATTTTTTTTTTATACATAATGCAGAATGCAATGCAATGCTTAATGTGAATGTTATGCATGATTCCAGGTTCAATGAAAATAAAATAAAATAAAAATAAACAACACGAAATAAAATTGAAAAAGAACGATCATACCATGGTGGGTTGTCTCCCACCTAGCACTTTTAGTTATAGTCCTTAAGTTGGACATTTGATGAGCTTCCTGCTATGGTGGCTTGTGCTTGTACTGATCCGGGAATTCCCACCAATGTTTGTATTTCCAATAGCCTCCGGGGTCCTAAATTAGGCGCAGAAAGCCTTCAAGTAAGTTAAAGCAAGTGACAAGGCCCCAAGAGTGGTGATTGGTAGAATGGATTCCTGGGTCCCAGACCTTGCCTTTGCACCCGTCTTTTGGTTGAGCAATATTGTTCCATCTGGGTGGTAAGTAGTCTGAATTCTCACGTAAGTGGCCAAACAACCTCCTAGACCCATTCAGTTGAGCTCTATACCAACCTTTACGTTTAAACTTAAAGCTTCCAACCATGATGAACCTTGCAGGACAATTCTTACCACTAGCCATTTTCCTCTTACTCTTAATGTCACAAAGAGCTCTAAGTTGACCATCCGTCTACAGTAGCCCATATTCAAGTGGAATTAGAAAGCTAATGGATATGAATTTTACCCGCTTGAATGTTGTGAAGGATGATGGCAACTTAGGGGGAGGTATTTTTAATGAAATTGCAAGCTCCACTCCCTTGTGCTCTTCTCTGATAATTACCACCTCTTTGCAAGCTTCTTCAATTTCAACCTCTTCCTCTTGGCAGCTCTCTTTCAATTCAATCTCCTCTTCATTGCTTTCCAAGGGCATGGGAGGTTGTGCTTTTTCTTCTTGAATCTCCATCTCTTGATCAACCTCTTCTAAGTCTTCAACTATGATATGCTTTGGAGGTTGTACACCCTCCTCAGCATCAATTTCAACCGTCTTGGAAGGAGGCTCTATGTCTTGACTTTCCCATGGGGGTTCTGCATCTCCTAAGTCTTCAACCAACTCTTCTTCTTGAACAATGACAGCTTCTTCTACTTGTTCTAGTACGAATTCATTCTCTGTCTTGTCCACTGGGGTTTCTGGTATCTCCTTCATGCTACGCTCTTCACTAGACTGTCCACATGGGGCTGTGGTTGACCCTTGTATATTTGAGCGTCTAGAAGCCCATTGAATTAATACTTGCTCCAGTTGTCGAATGGTTGTTTGAAATTTATTTACTGTTTCCGTTAGGCAAACCTCTGCTTCTCGGGTTGCTGGACTTGGACATGATACAAAGGAAAGTGGTGGTGATTGGGAGTAATTGGGTTGGAATTGGGGTAGTTCTATATATGGTTCATATGGCTCATAAGGTGGTTGGTATGGTGATTCCTATCCTAGTTATCCTTATCAGGCGTGAAGAGAATTGGGTTTTAATCCCACTTGGTCAGCCTTTATTAAACAAAGGAAGGTTAAGTGGACTGATTGGCTTGGTTCTCAAGTCTTAGTCAACTCCTGTGGAGAGACTAGTGTTAGAGCAATTCTAGCTCAAGCAGAATCTGCCAATTTCAATCACTTGCTGAGTTTGATAACTCAAGCACTACCAATCACTTGACTAAAGCCAAAAGGGAGAAAAGTCTACTTGAATAAAAATAATTTGGATAAACAAAGAGCGGTAATAAATTGATGAGAGCAATCATAAGTCTGAAAATACCTCAAATTATATTAAATAAAATATTCAAATCATAACATGGAAAAGTTCATAAATTAAATTAGAAAAATAAATACTATAAAAATAAAGAACCTGGGATTGAGAGTCACTCCTAAAACTAAGAGAAATCCTAAATCCTAATCCTAAGAGAGAGGAGAGAACCTCTCTCTCTAAAAAACTACATCTACTCCTAAAATTGTGAATATTAAAGCTTGATTATGAATGGATGTATTAGCCCACTTTATAGCCTCTAATCTGTGTTTTCTGGGCCGCAAACTGGGTCAAAAACAGTCCAGAATTCGCTGGTTTCGAATTTTGCCACGCTGGATTTCCGTCACTGCGACGCGGCCGCATAGATCACGAGGTCGCGTTGCCTAGCGTCAGGGAAACTATAGCATATTATATATTAAATCGAAGCTCCGGACGTTAGCTTTCCAACGCAACTGGAACCGCGTCGTTTGGACCTCTGTAGCTCATGTTATATCTGTTTGAGTGCAGAGAGGTCAGGTTGAACAGCTTAGCAACTTCTTCAACTTCTTGTATTCCTTCCACTTTTGCATGCTTCCTTTCTATTCTCTGAGTCATTCCTGCCCTATAATATCTGAAATCACTCAACACACATATCAAGGCATCTAATGGTAATAAGAGAGGATTAATATTAGCAATTATAAGTCCAAAGAAGCATGTTTTCAATCAAAGTACATAATTAGGAAGACAAATGTAAAACCATACAAATAGTATGAATAAGTGGGTAAAGAGTTAATAAAAACCACTCAATTGAGCAAAAGATAAACCATAAAATAGTGGTTTATCACCACGCCTTCGCGTCATCCAGCATTTTTCCGTGCCACGCGTGCGCGTTGTCCACGCATTCGCGTCACTTGTGCAGCTTCCAATCCACGCGGTCACGTCAGGCACGCGAGCACGTCACTGCGATTTTCTCCAATTCGCGCGGTCGCGTGTGCCATGCGCCCGCGTCACTTCTCGCTGGTCATGTCCTCAACTTCTTGTGTTCCTTCCATCTTTGCAAGCTTCCTCTTCATTCTCTAAGCCATTTCTATCCTATGAAACCTGAAACACTTAACACACGGATCACGGCATCGAATGGTATAAAGGAGGATAAAATAAAATAAAAAAAATATACATTTGAAAGATCTTTAGGAAGCAAGTTTTCAATCATAGAATATTTTTAGGAAGGATTTGTAAATACATGCAAATCATATGAATAAGTGGGTGAAGACTTGATAAAACCACACAATTAAACACAATATAAATCATAAAATAGTGGTTTATCAATGGTGTTTGGGACACAAACCACCAATAACCCAACCTTAAATACTACCTAATCAATCAAAACACAAAAATTCACTCAAAACAAAAGCCTGATTTTTTGAATATCTTAGGGTGGTAGAAAACTAGGCAGAAGCTTACCACAATACCTAGCTAGAAGTGACGGGCTCAGAAAGAGCTTTGCGTAGCCATAAACAGCACGTGAATCGGAACACTGTAGCTCAAGTTATTAGATTGGGAAGTTAAAGATGAATATTGACAATGGAAGGTTTTCTCTCTTCTTCAACCTCACTTCAGCTGCTGTGTTTTGTGTTTATAAGGCTGAATGGGTCTCATTAATACACTTATATATGTTGTTGGGCTTGGGCCCGATTTGGGTCCAGTCCAACCCGTTAGCATTTTTGGTTCGTTTGGCCCAATTTTGGGTCAAACCTTTAGAATTAGCGCCCGATTTTCAACTTTAATTACTTTTCTAAGTTTTTCTACAATTTTTATTATTCTCAAGCGGTACCGGACAGACTTAAGCCGGTACTGCCGGTTAATTTACTGGTACGCGTTTTTACGCATTTTTTCGCAGAAAATTACATTTTTCAACTTAGAAAAATCTACTAATTAACTAATTAACATTCTAAATTTTTTGGATCCTATTTTGGGCAATTTAATTTAATTAATTAAGTGGTTAATTAGTCGCGGTTCTTACATTCTCCCACCAAATTAGAAATTTTGGCCTAAAAATTTTGGTTTTCCATCATCACCATTAAATGTTCCCTCATCTTAATCCTACCTCTCGCCATTCACCTTTCCATTCCTCCATGTAAGGTCAAATTCCTATCTACATCCTTCATTCTTATTTATAACGCCCTCTACGCAAAAATCCAATTACACCTGTAATCATCTCCAAAACCTACCCCGAATCAATTTAATCTGACAACCATAATTAATCTTAGTTTCTTAGAAATGTTTACTTACATTAACCCACTAAACTCTTCAAGTTTTCAAGCCTAAAATACGTCTAGTCACCATTCTACTACCTCCATTCACAACTATTATGAGCCATTGCATTTCACAAGCTTCTGTTGGGCCACTCTGACTTTTAGCCATTAATTAATTAACTAACCCAATTATTCAGTCAAGTCATACATCATTATCGGATTATAAAATCTAGGCTTACTCTTGAACTTCCTCAACTTGACCCAATTAGGATTTTACGCTCATTTTAAGATTAAGTCATAACTTAGGGGCCTTATAACATCTCTATGCCCAACTCAAGGTCTCATTAAATCATCAATCTCAATACTTGTATTACCTAGGAAAACTAGAGTATCTATTCTGGTTATTCATCTTTACTTTAAGTGCCACACTACAACTCGACATACTAAACAACCAATGAATTTTCACTTATCATAACTAAATCAAATGCCACTCAATGTCAAACCCCATCAAAATTCAAGCCTAAATTCGTGCCCCTTTATTTTTCTCCTTTTCTACTTGCCTCTGCACTTAAATAATTCACTAGTTACTAAAATCAAATGTGGATATCCTCATATGGTATCTTAACCCAAAATCATCATCCTTCAGTAGTTTCATCCATCTCCATGGAGGTAGTTCCCTTCTTGCTCCACATCTTCAACATAGCACAAATGTAGCAGGCTCTAGATCGTGAGTCAGAGAATCCACTTCGTATGGCCTCAATCACCGTGACGCATAAACCACTATATCCAATTGTTACATCGGAATGCACTCCAAGATTTTCCATGAAGTGTCACAGTAGATCCCAACTCGTTCATGGGGTTCCAGCAACACAAACATTAGCTCTGTAGTTAATCTTTCTTTCAAAATTTTCCCCACAATTGACGCCCGTACAAACAGGATATCCTTTTGTGTCAATTTAGTCATAGGTAAATCCATTTACCAAAGCAAAGCTCCACAACTCTTCGTGATGTCGCACGCTCACAAGTTTCGTCCTTCGTGTTCAAAATTAGTGTCCTAAGGAAACTAATGTATCGACGGTTGCATCTAAGGATTTCATGTGATGTCGAAATGAGCTCAAGTTATCTGAAAGGATACCAAACTTCAAAAGAGAGCAAACAATTTCAAATGGTATCTGTAAGAAATTAAAAAGATACATTATGTTGTGATCAGACAAGGTTGTAGAAAATAAGAAAATGCACTAGAAAGAGAATTAGGGTGCACCTTAAAAAGGAATTCCAAATTAAGAATATTTAGAAAAAATAATAAGGCACATTGAATCAAATTATGTCTCTACTGATGGTTTATCTCAATAGAAATATTCCTCACACTTGATTAGGTCAAAACAGATTTAGGCTCATGCCAAGGAGTATGAGTTTCGTACAAGGACACATGTAAGTAAGGGTTTGATTTAGGAAACGTTCAATTTAATTCTCAAGAAGGATCGAGGAATAAAGTACTTCAACGTGGATTACAAAAGGAAGACATATCGAGTCACAAGCATTCATTGGTAATCTCTCTCGCATTAGGTCTCCCATTGCCATCTTCCTTCACCCTTATCTGATGGTAAATGGATCTTAAATCAATTTTTGAAAACACTCCAGCTCCTTGCAATTGATTGATTAAGTCATTTATCCTCGGCAATGGATACTTGCTCTTCACAGTCACTTTGTTCAACTGTCGGTTATCCATGCAGAGTCACATTCATTGCCAAGAGTATATAACCCTTAGCTACAACTGCCCCTCTTTCCATAAAGTGTTCTACTACTTAATACTGCTAACCTAATTCAAGTCATTAAAGTACTTCATCTTTCATAATTCCACCATGTCAATGCTCTCTCACACCTTCCACTGGGTTACTTTAATTGTTTGTCACTAAGAATCCGAATCGCTTGGCTACGTCTTCCAGAATTATCTTCTCCAATTTGTTCCTCCGACGCTAAGTTTGGCTAGCCCTAACGACAACGTTCCATAAAATAGAATTGAACTAAATGTTGGTCCTAGAAATATTCTATACCAATTTTATATGCTTACCTCTACCTTGTTGTTGCCATCGATCTGCATCCGAAGTCCTCCCATGCGGACAATCCCTAGACATATGTCCGGGCCCACCACATCAGTAACATAGAACCCAAGCCTGCACGGTGCATTTATAGCAGTCTCATCCTGACCTTCTAATATCAAGGCCCAATCCATGGAACAATCTTCTGCAATCTGGCTCTTGTTAACCAACTCGCCCAAACTCCCTATCTTTTGTGGGTTCACATAGTTGAATACCTCTTTCTTGAGTCCCCTTTTATACTAGGTACATGCCCATTTTTCATAATCAGCTGGATCTCCTTGACAAGTCCTTGAGAAGCGGCACAAGTTGTTAAAGTCTTGGGTATACTCAGCAATAGACATACCCTCCTGCTTCAGCTGCATTAGCTCCAACTCCTTCGCGGTGCAAATCACTTGCAAGAAATATTTTCCGTAAAACTCTGTCTTGAACTTATCCCATGGTATATCGATTAATTCCACCTGTGAGGCATGACACAGCTCCTGTCACCAAAGATGAGCGCTTCCCTTTAACATGCGAGTTACTATTCCTACAGACTGTACTTCGGGAACATGATGAGTGTGCAAAAACTTCTCTACGTCTCGAAACCACCGGTTAGCCACCAACGCGTCGACGTTTCTGGTAAACAGAGGTAGACCACTCCTAAGGAAATCAGCAAGAGCCATGAAGCTATAGTCTCGAACCACGAATTTAGTATGATTGTCCGTCAACGGGTTACCTTCATCCTCACTACGAGTACGTATTTGACCTTGTTTGCGAGTTGCCATTCAGGGTCCTGTCCACACCAAACAATCGATATCAAGGTGATTAGTCTCAATATCTAAAGCTCAGTGCTTCAATTATCCCAAAAAGGCACTCACAAACAAGCATGCTATGCATACAACAAGCAGATAACCTAAATAGCATGAATGAAAAAGACACAAAGTATGCAATGAAGCACAATCGGTCCATCCCTCAGGCTCACGAGGATGAACCGCTATAATACCACTAAATGTAACACCCTAATTACTCTAAGCCTTACCTCATGCCGTAAAGCCAAGGTTAGTCAAAGGTTACGACAATTCTAAGGCTTATACATTAATCTATATAGAAAAAGATAGTAATACTAGAAGCCCAATGAAGAAATAAGCTCAAAAATAGAGTTATAAAAGCGTGAAACGTTCACACGAAACTAAAAGCAATAAGGCACAAGATATAGATACAAAATGATAAGGCATGGGTAGATGTAAGAGTATAATAATCATAAGATACTAACCTCAGCCTGCGGAGTTTAGGCCGACTAGTTATATACAGACATACAGAGTTTTGAAAGTTGAAATCGGTTATACAATATCTCTCTCAACTAAGCATCTAAGGCAAATAAAATACAAAAGTGAGAGTACTAAACAAAAGTAATCAAAAGACTTCAAAAGATAATCAAGGTCCTCCGCTTTGTCGCCATCTCGCAACTCACCGAAGTGGGTTACGACCTGTATCTGAAAAATAACAACAGATTATCCGGTTCTCAATATGGTAATAATGCCCAGTAATGTAAGATATAAGACTCTTGGATGCCAAAGGCAATCCTAGAGCTTCATATCAATCATGAGATTCAACTTAAAGCATAACTAAATTTAAAATCATCACTTTAAAATTCCATAATGAAACGGGGTATTCTATCTTAAGGAATTTCTAAACTAACATTCACATTGCTGTCCCACAGCCTTCGCCAGCCTAACCGCCATGCGATCCCATCGCCATCGCCTACCGATCCTCCTCAATCTCAGTAGAAAACACAAGTAATTCATACAAGTAAAGCACAAGTAATCAAGAAGCACTTAAGCATGTTATACAATTAGGCATAAAGCACAAGAAAATAAAGCAAGCAACCATATAGAAGATGCACATGATGAATGTCTGCCCTATTAGCTGTGATATCACAATGTCGGTTCAACTGCCAACCCGACACATCCCTGATGAGCGGATATTTTATACGCTTTTTGGCATCATTTTCATATAGTTTTCATTATGTTTTCATAGGTTTTAGTGTAAAATTCATATTTTTGGGTTCTACTTGGAGTTTGTGTGTTTTATGGTGATTTCAGGTATTTTTTGGCTGAAATTGATGAGCTTGAGCAAAAGTCTGATTCAGAAGCAGAGAAAGGACTGTAGATGCTGTCAGGATCTGACCTCTGTGCACTCGAAAGAGCTTTTATGGAGCGATAGAAGTCCAAATGGCGCGCTCTCAACGTCTATGAAAAGCTAACATCTAGGGCTTTCCAGAAATATATAATAGTCCATACTTGGCTTTGGAAATGAAAGCCCAAAACTGGCGTTCAACGCCAGCCACTAGCCCCATTCCTAGCGTCTAGCACCCACAGGGGAGCAGCTGGCGTCCAACGCCCAGGATGGAGTCCCTAGCCAGCGTTCAACACCCCTAAGGGGTACTAGCTCGTGGGAAACACTCAAGCTCAGCCCAAACACTCACCATGTAGGCCCCAGAAGTGGATTTTCACACTCCAAGACTAGTTTATCTTATTTCTGTAATTCCTAGTTAGCATATTAGTATATATATACAAGAGTTCACCGTTATTAGAAAGACTCTTGCCCACTTTTACTTTTTCCATTGTATTTTTGAATAGCATGAGTCATTAACCTCTAAAGGTTAAGGTTAAGAGCTCTGCTGAGTTTCATGGGTCAATAATATTGCTGTTTTCATTCAATATGTCTGATTTTATTCTCTTATTCAACCTCCTTCTTCCTCTAATGAATTGAGGGTGACCCATGACAATCACCCTTGTTCTACATGGGTTCCGTGTGATTTCTGACCCGGATAGCATTGAACTAAAGCTAGAGATTGCATTGCGGATTCCAATAGAGCATCTGAGCAACTTTGGATATGTGATATATAATCCTGTTGACTATGGGTGCGTGAGGTTTCTGTGGCATTAAGGCTAGAGTCAGAGAAGCAGCACTTTTTGATCCAGAAGATCTGCCTTGTCTGTGGCACCTTAAGTAGGATCGTGAAGGGGAGTGGACTGCTTAGAGCTTTATCTTCTGCTACAGTGAGAAACCTAGAGGTGGCTTGATGAGAGGACATGAGTAATCTCAACGTGGTTGATTGTTGTAGTGAAAGAGGTTAACTTGATGAGAGGACATAAGTTAATCACTTATGGTTGCCTTTGAAGGAATCAGAAGGTTATTGAGGAAGACAGTAATAAAAGTTTATCCAGAAAGACAAAGCATCTCCGAAGCCTCAACCATTCTATCACCATTGAATTCCTATCTACCTAGTAACGTTCTATTCATCTGGTTTATATGTGTTTTGTGACAAACTGTAATTTCTATCTGCCTAACTAAGATCTGCAAGGTATCCACTGCTTGCTGAAACCAACAATTTCCGTGGGATCGACCCTCACTCACCTGAGGTATTACTTGGACAACCCAGTATACTTGCCAGTTTATGTGTGTAAATTCTGCGTAGCCAGTTTCGTGCACCAAGTTTTTGGTCCTGTTGTCGGGGATTGTTTGGATTTGACAAACTACTGGATTATCTTGTTGCTTAGATTAGGTACTTTTTAATTTTGTTTGAGTCTCTTGTTTCCCTTTTTCGAAAAAATAAAAAATTTTTCAAAAATCTTTGCTTTTCCATTTGATCTTTATGTTTTTGTTTGAGTCTTTGTTCTTGTTCTTGTTAAAGTTTCGAACTTTCTTGCTTTCTTTTCAAAAAAATTTCAAAAATAGTGCCTTTTGTTTAAGTCTGGTGTCAATTCTTAAGTTTGGTGTCCTTTGTGTGTTCTTTGTTTCCTTTAAATTTTCGAAAATTGTTCTTAATGTTCTTTCTTAGAATTCAAGTTGTTCTTGTTTCTTTTCTTGTTTTGATCTTAAAAGTTTTAAGTTTGGTGTCTTTTGGTTATTTTTCTCTTTCTTCATGAAATCAAAATACCAAAAAATATCTTTTCTATCTTTATTTTAAAATCATTATCTTATCTTATCTTAATTTTAAATCTTTTCAAAAAAATCATATCTTTTTCAAATCACTGTCTTATCTTTTTATCTTTCTTTAAATTTCAAAAATCTCATCTTATCTTACTTTATATTCAAATTTTAAAACTCAATTTCAAAATTAAATCTTTCTCAAAAATCAAATTTCAAATCTTATCTTTCCAAATCTTTTTTTAAATCTTCATCATATCTTATCTTTTCAACTTATTTTCAAATCTTTATCTTATCTTATTTCTATTTCAAAATTTAAAATCAAATCTTTTTCAAATCTTTTCAATTTCTATCTTATCTTTTCTAATTTCAAATTTTAAAATTAAATCTTTTTCAAATCTTCTATCTTATCTTAATTTCAAATCTTTCTTAATTAGTTACTTGTTTTCTCTTTCTTCATTTTCAAAACTTCGTAACTAATTCTTCTCTCTCATATTTTCAAAAATCTCCTACTTCTTTCTCTCTTTTCTATTTTTGAAAATCATCATTTAGTTTTCAAATCTTTTTAGTTCATTAGTTTTTATTTTCGAATTCAATTAATAAATAAAAAAAACAAAAATATTTTAATTCTAGTTTCTCTTTTCACTTCTTAATTTTCAAATTCTTTACCCCCTTTCATTTGAATTGTTCTTCTCTTCGCTCAATCTTCATTCTTCTTTCTTCTTCACATCTCACAGGGAGTCCTCTATTCTTTAACATAGAGCTCCCATTCTTCTTCTTTCTTGTTTTTTTTTCTTGTTTATGAGCATGAACAGAGATAAAGAAACTCTCTTTGATCCTGATCCGAAACCTGAGAGAATTCTAAGGAAGCATTTGCAATAAGTTAAAGCATAACATTCCAGAGGAAACCTCATAGAGCTATTCGAATAAGAAGCTGAAAACACAGATATGGCAGCCAAACAGAATAATAAAGGAGATGCAAGAAAGGTTCTTGGTGACTTCATTGCACCAACTTCTGACCTCTATGGAAGAAGTATCTCCATACCTTCCATTAGAGCAAATAAATTTGAGCTAAAGTCTCAGTTAGTCTCTCTCTTGCAACAGAATTGCAAATTTTATAGACTTCTACTGGAAGATCCACATCAGTTCCTATCTGAATTCACAAAGACCAATGGAGTAGATTCTGAGGTCTACAGACTTATGCTTTTCCCTTTTGCTATCAAAGACAGAGCTAAAATATGGTTAGATTCTCAATATAAGGAAAGCCTCAACTCTTGGGAAAAGTTGGTCAATGCTTTCTTGGCCAAGTTCTTTCTACCCCAAAAGATGAGCAAGCTCAGGGTGAAAATTCAAACCTTCAGACAAAGAGAGGGTGAATCCCTCTATGAAGCTTGAGAAAGATACAAGCAACTGATAAGGAGATGTCCTCCTGATATGTTTTCAGAATGGTCTATCCTAGGAATCTTTTATGATGGCCTATCTGAGATATCCAAGATTTCCTTGGATCATTCTGCTGGTGGATCCCTCTACTTTAAGAAAATGCCAGAAGAGGCACAGGAACTCATTGAAATGGTTGCAAACAACCAATTCATGTACACTTCTGAGAGGAACCATATGAACAATGGGGTAGCTCAGAAGAAAGAAGTCCTGGAAGTTAACACTCTGAATGCCATATTGGCTTAGAACAAGATCTTGACCCAATAGGTCAATATGATCTCTCAGAACTTGACTGGATCACAAGCTACAACTGGCAGCACTCAAGATACCTCCTATGATGGAGAGGCCTATGATCCAGATCAACCTTCAATGGAGGAGGTGAATTACATGGAAGAACCATATGGAAACACCTACAACCCTTCATGGAGAAATCATCCTAACCTCTCATGAAAGAGACTTCTAAGCAGAGGCTTTCTGACCTAGCAACTATAGTCTCTGAACTCTCTAAGATCACTTATAGTTTCATAACAGAAACTAAGTCCTCCATCAGAAATCTGGAGGTACAAGTTGGTCAGCTGAGCAAGAGAATGTCTGAGACCCCTCCTAACACTCTTTCTAGTAACACTGAAGTGAACCCAAGAGAGGAGTGCAAGGCCATCACAGTGGACATTGAGGCCGAATCTGAGGGAGATGATTTGGTGTTGAACGCCAGTAAGGAATTCCCTACTAGGCGTTCAACGCCAAACAAGGAACCATCCTTGAAGTTGAACGCCAGTAAGGAACTCCTTACTGGGCGTTCAACACCCACAAAGGCACCATCACTGGTGTTGAACACCAGTAAGGAAGTCCTTACTGGGCGTTCAACGCCCACAAATGCACAACCACTGGCGTTGAACGCCAGTGAAGGTATTCAAGCTGGGCATTCAACGCCCAAAGAAACATAAGTCTTGGCGTTGAATGCCACAATAGGGATAGTTGGCAACCCTATGCCAATTGAGAACTTCCCTATTAAAGAATTGATAGAACCCAAGGTTCATGAGGAGCCCATTGAAGTTCCCTTGAATGCTTGGTTGAAGATCATAGAATCTATAGAGTACTTGATGACTGGGAATTTGCACAGCATAAATTCCCTTCGGCAAGTGTACCGAATCATCAAGTAATAACTCACATGAGTGAGGTCGATCCCATAGGGATTGATGGATTGAGCAACTTTAGTGAGGAGAATTATCTAGTCAAGCTAATATTTAAAAGAGTTTGGTGAAATTTAATGAGCAAAAAATAGATCCACAATGAAAATAGAACAACAGGATGTAGAGTATTGAAAATTTAAGTGCTGAAAAGTAAAGGACAGAAACTTAAATGACAGAAATGTAAAGGAATGAAACTTAAAGGACAAGAAACTTAAATGAGCTGAAGCTTAAATGACAAGAAAGTAAAGGCAAGAATGTAAATAGCAATGAAAAGTAAATTGCATGAAATGTAAAGTGCTTTGGGTGCTGGGAATTAAAAGGAAGAAATAAATTCAAGGCAACTAAAGTGAATTCAAGGAAATCAAAGTGAAGAAAATCAAAGAGAAAGATTCATTAGGGATTGGAGATATCATAATCCATCATGAATCAATGGGTCTCAACTTCATTCTCAATCATATGAAGTAGATCTATGGCGGATTAGAATTAATTGAGTCCCAATTCCTTGGCAACCCAATTTCTCTAATCACAATCAATTTGCCAATTCCTTGATCCAATTGTCATGAGAAGAGGTTAAGTGCATATCTCTTATCCATGAGCCACACAAACTCTCAAGATCTCAATTCCTCCCGAATGGTGTTGATCAAGAGAGTTGTGAGAGATAGAGCTTCAATCTAATTTCCATGATTCCCCTTCCGAGGCTCACATAGAAATTTATGGATCTAAAATCCCCTTCCAGAGTGAATTGATCAAAATGAAAATAGAAGTTATCTCTTAGCTACAACAAGCGGATTGAGAAGAAGAAGAATTTCATTCAATCATATGAATTACAATAGAGCTCTTCCCCCTAATGATGTGGGGTTTAGTTCATCATTGCTCAGCAAAATCCAAAAGAAAAGAAAAGTACATGAAAGTAAAAGAAAGTACAAAAAAATGATTCAGGGTTTCCCAATTAGGGTCCCTGCTTCCCAGCCTCCTTTCTAACTTGAAAATCTATCCTATTTTTACACTTTCCAGATCAATCTTCAAGTCTTTGGATGTGGGCTTTAGCCTTAGTTGAAGCAAGTTAAGAGTGGCTCTTTCTGACGTTGACATAGGCATTAGCTCACTAACGTTCATGAGCTTGCATTAGTGCCATTAAAATTGGAATTGGCCTTGGTGTTAGTCACCAACGTTAGTGCACAAACAGTGGCTAACGTTCCCTTTAAAATCCTTTAGGAACATTGCCACTGGCGTTAGTCACCAACGTTGGTGCACCAACGTTCTCTTGTTGTGCGTACGCATCATACCTTGTGCGTGCGCACACTTGCAAATTTTCCTTTTGTGCGTGTGCACAAGGCCTCATGCGTACACACACTAGCTATTTTTCCAGCTCCAACTTGAGAATCTATTGAAGATGTTGGTGTGCTAACTTGAAGTAACGTTGGCACACCAACGTTGGTACCAAATTTTGCTAGCAACGTTGGTGAGCCAACTTTGGGCCACCAACGTTACTCCTCATGCTAGGCAACATTGATAGGCAATATTGGTGAGCCAACTTTGGCCACTAACGTTGCTTCCCTTCCTTTTGAGCCTCATTGATGGGCAACGTTGGTGAGCCAACTTATTCTCTGATCCTTTGTGTTAACTTATTGCTTTTTTTTCTTAGAGACTTATTCTTTTTTGAAGCTTAGTGTTCTGTGTTAAGGCAGCTCTTTATGGTAAGCTTTCAGTCAACACTCCCAACCCAGTTGGCTCAAGGTGTTGGGTGTTAAAGCACCCCTCAGACTTACTAACTCAAGCCTCTCCTTAACACATACACACCACAAGCACTTGGCTTACAATTCAACCTAGAGACATAGATGCCCAGCACCTCTTTGAGTTACTAAATGTTTTGTAGTTAGGTTGCTCTTGACAATGAACTTTTGGTTGGTAATCCCGGATTAGTTAACCCAAGTTACCAAGTGTTAAACACTCCTTTGAACCTAATTGTTTCGAGGGTTACCTGAAACTGGAGGTCGATCTCGGATGAGATCTTTGGGTGTGATCGGAGCTGTTGGGTCCGACTTACTGAATCTTGGGATGCTGCTGATCCTTGGTCACTGGTGGGTGGTGGTATCTGTAAGAGACTCTGATGCTTAAGTTAGCACGAGCTTTAGGTAGGTATTTTGTGTAGAATCAGAGTATGAGTTATACCTGGGTGCTCCAGTTTATTTATAGTACTGTGGAGTGACCTTCCTTGAGATAAGTTAGTTATGTTATCTTATCTTTTGTTGGTAAGTCCACTTATCCTTGGCCAACTGCCTTTAGGTGGGCTGTGATCTTCTGCTTTGGGCCTGCTTAGGCCCTTATAATAATTTGGTCGAGCTCTTTGAGAAGAGGTCAGTGGCGAGCCAACCTTGTAAGAGGTCGGTCATTTTTGTCTTCGTCCAACCCAGATCACCTAGCTCGACCCAGGGTATGAACAGTGCCCCTTCTTGAGCTCGGACCTTTCCATGAGGTCATGCTTTATGAGATTTGATCTCTTTGGGGAAGTCATGCTCAAGAATTTTGGTCCAATCTGTTTGAATGCGAAGAATTTTTTGCTTTCACTCCTTTATTACCACGTCTGTTTCTTGAAGGGGTTACTTTCTTGGGAATACGCACGCGCCTTTAATGCCTATTAATTGGGCTTTCATTTTGTTTCGCTGTTTCTTTTCCCTCTTTAAGCTTTTGTTTTGAAATCAAAGAGGAGGTTTTGCTCTTAGTTTCAGCTTCCTTCTCCTTTCTGTTTCGTTTCATCCTTCGATCTTGCCCCTAAGCTCGTTTCTTTCCTGAAGTTTGCTTTTGGTATTTTCGTGCATTTCTTTTGCTCAGCGAAAGAAGCTTCCTTTTCTTCATCCTCAAGATCATTCCTTTCTTGGTTTTTTGGAGCTTCCATTATCTTTGGTGAAGATTGTTTCGTGGCTCACTGCTTTGCTCGTTTTAACTTCTTCCGCAGGTTGGTGCTTTTTGCTTCATGTCTTTTTATTTTACGCGTTTTGATCATCGTGCTTCTCTGTACTTTACTGCTGTGTGCTTATTTGTATAAAGTTTTGATTTTGCTGGGCTTTTTGAGAGCTTTCTGGTGATTGCGTTTCTTTGAAGTCGCGATCTTTTAGTCTTCATTGCTTGGTTTGGGGAAATGTAGGCGCTTTAGGTGAACCTTTTTCTCTTTGGTGAAGGGGCTATGGTTTTGATCTCCCTATGGGCTTCTTCCGCATCTGTACTGCCTCCAAAGGGTGCCCCTGGGTCTTTTGATTTCTTTGCTTTGCATGGATCCTGGGGTGTCCTTTTGCTGCCATACTTGTTACTTGTTAGTTGTTCCTTCGTTTTCTGTTGCTGTTCGAGTTATTTTTTGTAGTGACTCTGTTTATTTTTCTTGCTGTAGGTGTAGTTGCTTTATGTCTTCTTGTAAGAACATTGTCGACATGTCCACCAAGGTCCCTGCTGGTATGGCTAATTGGCTAGACTCCATAGTCCTGATGTGTGTTACCGTAGCCGATCCTGAGTACTGTGAGAGACTTAGGCACTTTCATAGAAGTGGTGCATCGTCCACCAAGGTCCCTACTGGTACGGCCGATTGGCTAGACTCCATCCTGATGTGTGTTACCGTAGTTGATCCTGAGTACTGTGAGAAACTTAGGCGCTTTCATAGGGTCTGTGAGTATAGGGAAGATGAGAAGAATTATGAATTAGTGTCGCCCAACCTTGAGGAAAGAGTTAGTTTCCCTCCTTTAGTACGGACAGAGCGACCTTTCTTTTATGCCTATGACTACTTCTTTTCTCAGCTGAATATTACCATTCCTTTCACTCCATTTGAAACCGAGCTCTTATGGAACTGTAATGTGGCCTCTTCGCAACTTTATCCGAACTCTTGGGCCTTTATAAATATTTTTCAATTATTGTGTCGAGAACTAGGTGTTCATCCTTCCCAGTCTCTTTTCCTTTACCTGTTTGTTTTGACCAAACCTGGAGTGGCTAAGAAGAAAGCTTATTGGATTTCTTTCTGAGCTACCCAGGGGAAAAAAGTGTTCTCAATGTTTGATGAATCATTTCGTGACTTTAAAAATTACTACTTTAAAGATCCGAGCTATTGAGGGCATTCGCCCTTTCCTTTTGGATGAGAATGATGAGCCGACCTTTCCTTTGTGGTGGCAAAAAGATCTTGTAGCCTTAAAATACACTTGGGAGAGTTTAGATGAGGTAGAACATGCTTTTGTGAGTGTTTTGGAGGAGCATTGGGGGGAACCTTTTCAACTGGATACTAAGAAGTTTTTAGGAGATCCTTCCCTTCTTCGTGCTGAGCTAGGTAGCGTCCGACTTCTTTCTGTTTGGTTTTCTATTCTTTATTTGTGAATTTATCTTCTTCCGACTGTGTAATTATTTTTCCTGACTTTCTTTTTAGAGATGGTTAAATCTTCAGATTCTATGAAGTCCTTTCGGAAGGCCAAGAAAGCGATGGCGGCCCAAAATCTGACACATGAGACGTCAGGGGAGGGGTCTTCGGCACAGCTGCCTCCGAAAAGCCGGCAGCTGAGTCTCAGGATCCAAGGAAGATTATCCCGACCCTGAGAATTTGGCCATTTCTGTCCGACCCGTCTCAGACGACCTCTGGTGCTGCCTCCTCTCCTACCACTGCTGATCCTCCTCCCAAGAGGCAAAAGACTGTTGGGACTTATAACCTTAATGACAAAGAATTTGATGGTGTGGCTTTTGCCACAGAATTGATTGCTCCCCATGGGAAAGTCCCTCTGGACGATATTTTGATCCTTCACCACCTTGACTTCATAACGAGCAATAACATTAGGATGGCGGCCTTATCCCGAGTTGTCCAGGAGTTTTCGGTTCATGCTACCAGAGCTTTTATGGAAGATGCTAAGTCTGAATATGATAGGATTAAGACTTTGAAAGGCGAGCTGGATGCCAAGGTGGCTAAATTGGAGCTTGATGTAGAAAAGGAGAAGGATCGGGCTACTGTGCCGGAGGCAGCTGCTAATCTGTCCGAGGAAGCTGCTAAGAAGTGTAAAGAGAGCTATACTCAGACCTATGGTGAGTTATTGGAAGCTAAGGAGAGGCTTCAGTCTGCCCAAGATGATTATGCCGAGCTTTAGGGCCATATGGTGAGCAGTATGACCGACATGTATGAGATCCTGAAGGCTTAGGTCCGAGTTCTTACTCCCGAGGCCGATCTCTCCTTATTCAGCATGGATAATGTGGTAGAGGATGGCAAGATCGTGCCTACTCCAGATGATGATGATGAGGGTCCTCCCCCTGCGCCACCGGCCAAGGCTTCTGTAGCTTCAGCCTCTTCGACTCCTTCTGGTGAGGTGGTCCCTCCTGAGTCCGAGCCGGACGTGGAGATTCTAAACAGGCCCAACGGAGTTGTCAATGCCATCCCGATCTCTACCATGCCTCCTCCTCCTCTAAAGGATGTTGCTACTGGGGCGAACTTGGATCCCCTGTGATTTTGTTACTATAACTTTGTTTTGTTTATGTATTGGTACAGTCCATCCTGTGGACTTTGTTGAACTTGTTTAGTTTTTGTAAGTCTTTGTGGATGCCTTTCTGTGACATTTGGTTGCTTCTTAGCAACTTTTAATTTAGAAAACAAACACCTTAAACTCTGGGGCTGTCATTTAGGCAGCCTTTGAGTCTTTTAATGTTTTAATCTGAAGGATGTATTTTACTGATACGTCAATCAAACCTTTGATGAGTTATTTGATGTTTGGAAGTTGTTCCTTTATTGATTTTTTATCCTTGCAATCCTTGCAAATTTTCTAGAGATTTGGTACATCCCAGTCCGTTCTCTTTTGAGTGGTGGTGTGGGTTTTCTACCTTTGCCTTTTGGATCACGCCTTGTTTTGAGTTTGTGTTCAACCCTCTATTTTTGCAAAGATATCCTTGCGGCTTGGTATCCAGGCTTTTTAGTGACTTGTCTGATAACTTTTTAGTGTTCTTTGCATAGAATCTTTTTAGTTTGTTCGGATGACTTTGTAGCCCTGCTTTGAGATCGTGTCTTGTTTGAGCGGAGTTGTACCCTTCTAGCTAAGCACTTTTGAGTCTTAAGGTTTTTTTCAACCTTTTTAGCTTTTTGCTTGTTCTTTTTTCGAGGTCGTCTTTGTCTTTTTGGGTCGTGCCTCTTCCTAGCTGACGTCGACCTATGTAGCTTTGTTGCCCGAGCTTTTAGTCATATTACAACAACTTTTTAGGTAGAGTTCCGAAGGGGAACCTTTTCTTTATAGTTTATTTGGACGACTTTTTAGCTCCATTTTTGTGCTCTTGCTTTAAATAAGATCTTTTCCAGGACTTTGTACCTTTTTAGCTGAGCACTTCGGGCCTTGGTTTTTTAACCTTTCTTTGGCCTTTGCGAGGTGTTTTTGTCCCTTTTCAGTGATTCTTTCATTGGTCTGACTTCTCTGTCGGGCCTTCTTAAGTTATTTTTAGTAATCCCATTTTTAGTTAGACCTCATCAGGTCACTTTTTATGGGTTACTTTTTATAACTTCTTGCATTAACTTGCTTCTATCACTTCACTTTGCCGACCTCTTTGTAATCGGCGATGAATTTTTGTATTTTATGAGCTTTGATTAATGCATCTTGGTAGGAAAATTTTTTAGGGAATTTATAACTTCTTAGGTTACAGGCATGCCATGACCTTGGTAGCTCTTGCCCTTCAAGGTCGGACACCTTATAGTAGCCTTTTTCTAGTACTTCTGTAACTTGGTATGGCCCTTTCCAGTTAGCTGCTAGCTTCCCTCTCCTGACCGACCTGCTCTGATGTCATTTTGGATGGCAAAGCTTCGCTGGATTACCTTCCGATTATACTTTAGAGCCATTCGACGCTTTAGAGCTTCCTCTTTGATCCGAACTCTTTCTCAGACTTCTGGAAGTAGGTCGAGCTCTTCCCTTTGAGCATGGGAGTTGGTGTCTTCGTTGTAGAGGATCACTATGGGATCCTTCTTCTACTTCTATGGGAATCATTGCCTCCATTCTATAAGCAAGTTGGAATGGTGATTTTCCGATGGTGGAGTATGGTGTTGTCCGGTATGCCCATAGGACTTGCGGAGCTCTTCGTCCCAAGCTCCCTTGGTGTCCTGTAGTTTCCGTTTTAACCCAGCCAGTATGACGTTGTTGGCGGCTTCTGCCTGTCCATTGGCTTGTGGGTGTTCTACAGTGGTGAACTGGTGCTTAATTTTTAAATCAGCCACCAGGTTTCTGAAGCCTGTGTCGGTGAACTGAGTGCCATTGTCTGTGGTAATAGAGTATGGGACCCCAAACCTTGTGACAATGTTTCTATACAAGAATTTCTGACTTCTTGGGACGGTGGCAGTGGCTAAAGGTTTAGCCTCGATCCATTTTGTGAAACAGTCTATTCCTACAATAAGGAACTTGACTTGCCTTGATCCCTGAGGGAATGGTTCGAGAAGGTCGAGCCCCCACTTTGCGAATGGCCAGGGTGAGGTGACATAGATGAGTTCTTCGGGTGGTGCGATGTGAAAGTTGGCGTGCTTCTGACATGGGGGGCATGTTTTGACGAACTCTGTTGCTTCCTTTTGTAGGTTCAGCCAATAAAAACCAGCTCGAAGTACCTTTTTGGAAAGAGCTCGCACCCCGAGGTGGTTGCCACACATGCCACTGTGGACTTCCTCAAGAACTTACCTCGTAGCGGAGGTTGGGACGCTGATGAGACACAGAAGTTGGTGAATTAAAAATTATTAAAATAGTTACGTTGCAAGTATAGTTCTTAACTCACTGAAAATTTGCCTATCAATTTCGAAATATGTCACAGAGAGTTTAAATAAAAAATTACTGGGAGTTGGAGTCCCAGATCGTCTCCCAACGAGTTGCAGAAAAGTGTGCTATTTTATTAATCAGATGTTCCAAAAGGTTGAGTTGAGTAGATAGAAAATTAAATTGAGAAAATTTAAATAATATGAATAAAAGCCTTGACTGGGAGTTGATTAGTTGGAATCTCTATTATTGATGGGATGATTTCAAGATTAATTTATAATTAATGGTTGTTCTATTTAGTTATCCTTTACTAGGCAAAGGAAAGTCAAACAAGTTGGAATGCTAGATCTATTCACGAGTTGCAACCCACTTAGTTCAAAGGGATTGGTGTTAGTGACTGGATAGCAATCCAACAGTTAACCCAATTATAAATTCTCTTTCAATCCTTCCAACTCAAGAGTTTCTTTCAATCAACTCCCCATCAAGTGAAGAAACTACTCGCTTATTGTAAATAATAAATCCATAACATATGAAGGAGAATTAAAAGAAGACATGATTATTGGAATGGAAAATAAATTAAAATGGAAGAAATAATTCTTGTATTAAATAATCATGAAAGTATTCAAATGACAAAATTGAACAAAGCAAATAACATGGAAGAATAAAACCAAGTTAAGAGAACGAACTAGAATGACGAAGTCTTGATGAGGAAATAACTCTTCTCAATGTTCCAATGCTAAGACCAATTAAAAATTAAAATTATAAAACCTAGAGAGAAAAACCTAAAGGAGTAAAACTAGATCTAAAACTGAAAACTGTGTAGAATGAATGTTGTCTTTTGTTTCTGCATATTCTCTGGCTCTAGTCTGCTATTCCGGGCCAAAAACTGGGTCGAAATAAGGTCCAAAATTGCCCCCAGCGAATTCTGCAGATTATGCAGATCGCACACGTCACGCGATCGCGTCATCCATGCGGACACATCATTCGCGCTTTTCCTTGCCACGCGTTCGTGTCGTCCACGCTACCGCATTGCTTGAGCTTTTCCAATCCGACGCGGCCGCGTGAGCCATGCGACCGCGTCACTTCTCGTTGGTTATCTCCTCAAATTCTTGTGTTCCTTCCATTTTTGCTAGCTTCCTTTCGAATCTCCAACTCATTCCTGCCCTATAAAGTCTGAAACACTCAACACACAGATCATGGTATTCTATCATTATACAATAAAACAGATAAAAGTGCAAGAAGATAGCTCATGAAAGCAGGGAACATGAAAATTCAAGCATTGAACCCTCACTGATAATGTATGTACGCTCTAATTTCTAGTGTATAGGGTAATCACTCTATCCTTCTCTAATCATGCTTTCTAACTTTTGTTATTCTCCTAACCAATCAACAACAGTTAATATACCAATGCAAACATCATGAGGTCTTTTCAAGGTTGTAATGGGGCTAAGGTACAGATAGGTGTATACATTTGGTCAAGTGAGCTAATAAATTGAATCTTTAATTAACCCAAGCTCCAATCCAACTTGTATATATTTAATGTAATTTTTTTGACATTAAAATAAATATAGCTTATCAATGCACATAGATTTTTTATTCTTATAGTTTCACATGAGTAGGTATCCAAATTTCCATTAAATTCTCATGACACATTCCCTTAACAACTTTTGTTCCGACAATTTCCCATACTTAACTAGCACACACAATTCTATCTTAAGCTAACCAAAGATTCAATTTGGGATATACAATTGTTTTTCAGCTTAAGGTTAATAATGTGGTAAAATATAGAACAAATGGGATTTAAAGGCTCAAAGTGGTTAACAAAGGTAATTGAAAAGGGTAGGCTTAATTTGGATAAGTGAGTTTAAACAAATAATGGCCTCAATCATATGCAAGCATGCAAATATAATAAATATTAGACATATAAGATAAAACAAAATATAGATTACAATCATAGAGAAGTAAACACACAAGAATGAAATAACTATGGTTAAATAATGTAACCATACATAAAGGCTCAAATTTTAAGGTTGTGTGTTCTTTAGCTCAAATGTCATGTTCCAAATACAACTCAAGCAAATTTATCATAAAAATTTTGAAAAATTAGTAAAATTTTGTTCCAAAGATAGAGTCTTAAAAGAAACTTATTGTCTTTTCAATCAAGTAGAACATGCATGCAACTATCCTAACCTATGCAATTTATTCTATTCTATAAAAGAAAGAAAATCTAACTAAAATATCCTAATTATTGGTGCTAGAGAAGAGAAATTACCTCCGGAAGTCAGGTACTGACCGACCTCCCCACACTTAAGGCTTTGCACTGTCCTCGGTGCCGTCTGTCAGGAACAGGGATGGGCTGGTAGCAGTATCTCCACAATCAGGACCATCATGGCTCCCTGTGCTAGTAAAAGAAGTGGATTCCAGGGTGTCTGAGTCTTTGCAATCTCCTCTAAGTAGCTCCCTGAGGTGTTTGAATCTTCGGTTGTTACGGCGCTCTCTCAACTTAGCTTTGTGTTCTTGCCGATCTAACCTCTTGATTATCTGCTGGAGCAATTCATCAGTTGTAGGTGCTTGTGGTGTTGAAGAAGGAGTATCTTCAACTGGAGTAGTAGGAAGGCTTGTAGTGGCTGCTGGGAGTCTGAGGTATTTTTCGTTAGGGACATACTGATCATCCCGTGGAAGCACGGCTTTGGTGTCCCCAGCTCTGTAGGAGACTCCGGCGGCTGAGACAAGATCTGAGACCAAGGCGGGAAAAGGTAAATTGCCCGCAATTTGTACGTGTCCCATAGCATTCTGGATATGTCGTGAGAGATTCAGAGGTTGGTCTGTAAGGATGCACCATAGTAGAACAGCCATGTCCGCAGTGAAGGAGGACTCATGAGTGCTCAGAAAGACGTAATGGGACATGATCTGTGCCCATACGCGAGCCTCCAAGGTAAGTGCTGAAGCCAAGATTCCTTTAGGGCAGGTACGGTGGTATCTGTAGATCCAACGGCTGCCAGGTAATGCGATAACTCCGAGAACGGAGTCCCAGTCAAATTGGTACCTCTGGTGCTTAAGTGCGGCTTCTTGGAAGGCGTCCATTCCTTCTGGAATAGGGGGAAGACTCAGAGCTTGCTGAATGGCTGTTTCCGTAATGGGGACTTGCTTCTGCCGGACATAAACAGACTGCAGGGTTGGCATATAGAAGTTAGAGTAGAACTCAACTACCCAAGAAAGATTGACCTGCCTTGGCTGTCTCCGTAGGAAATCCCATTGTCTTCGTTCAATTTGCGGCTCAACAAAGGTAGCAATATTGGACGGGAGGAAAAGAAGGTATTCATTGTTATAGTTCCTTTTTGCCAGGATAGGGAACATCTGCTCACAGTAGCGATTGGAAAATCGCGCAGTTTCCTTTGCTGGAAAGGCTTTCTCTTTGTCATCAACCTTTATTATCCTCTTAACTCTTTTTGTTGAGGGCTTGACTGCGGTTGAAGACGGCTCTGCCACTGATGCTCTTTTAGTGCCTCTTCTTGCTGGAGGTTTATGAGTTGCTTTCTCCTTTCCTTTCTTGGTGGCCATCCTAAAAAGAGAGGAGAAAGTAAATTAAATTCAAATAGATATATAGCAAGGAAGAGAACGGAAGAGTGGTGATGGATGCACATTAGGATGTAGTTGACATTAACACATGCTCTCGAGTACATGTGAAAAGCCAACAATGAAAAATAGTCAGTGCATCGAAAGATAAGTGGATGCAAGGTGTTTATTGGCATGCCGGAAAAGGGCATGAGTAGCATAGACCAAGCATCAGTTGTAACAAGCCAAAATGTTTGTATTGACAATTAAATTCAATGAAAACAATAGTAAAGAGAATTTGTGAAAAGCAAGCATTGAATAGTAGAGTAAAGTAATGTAGAAAAGTGCATAATGCTATATGGGCTTTTTCACAAACACATGGCATGCATGGTAAATAAGATATAGAAAGTATGAAGGCGAACATGCAAGCAATCCCTTAAAAATAATAATTGTCAAACAAATTGCAACAATCCACAAGCATATAACGAGGAATAATGACTCAAATAAATTTCTAACACCATGTAAAAAGGAAAAGAAGAAGAAGGAAAATATGAATAATGAAAAGAAAAAGAAAAGAAAAAGAAAATAACATATAAAATAATAATAATGATAGAAAAGAGAAGAAGGAAGAAGAAAATAGAACCTTGGTAATGGAGGTGAGAGAGAGAGAGTGATAGGTGAGATAGAAGGAAGAAGGGAGAAGGAAGAAATAAGGAGGGAAAAGAAAAATTAGGATTTGGAGGAGAGAAAGATAAGATATGTGGCAATTTCAGGTTGAGCTGTGCAACGCATGCGATGCGGCCACGTGGGGCATGCGTTCGCGTGGATGCTCTTCAAGTATGGTGATGCGATCGCGTCAGTCACGCGGTCGCGTGACCCATGTTATGCTTCTGGCGCGAGTGCAGCCTCGCACCAGCACAACTCTCTGTTAAAATTAATTTATTTGCCGAAATTGGGACACGCGATCGTGCAAGTGTGCGTCAGAAAATGGATGGTGACGCGGTCGCGTGATAAGGAATGTGCTTCCAGCACCAATCCAGCATCACTCCCGCACAATATTTCATTGTGCACCCTTTTACATTGAAAACTCAGGGCACGCGGCCGCGTGGGGCACGCGGTCGCGTGGGAGGCCATGATTCCCATGCGACGTGAACGCGTCAGTGACGCGGTTGTGTGGGTTGATTTGTGCCATTGGCACGCCTCCAGCCACGCTCCAGCGTGACTTTCTGTTCATCTTTATTTTTCTTTACTCTCCTTACGACGCGGACGCGTCGCGTAGCGGAAATTTTTTTTTTTTTGAAAATAAAAACATGTAAATGCAGATGCACGAAAGTACTAAGAAAGAGAAGAGTTATTGAATAGGAAAAACTAAAAATAAAGAAAAGAATGATCATACGATGGTGGGTTGTCTCCCACCTAGCACTTTGCTTTAACGTCCGTAAGTTGGACGCTCCACTAGCTCAATCTTCTGCTATGTGGGGATCTTCCAAGAGGAAGATCTCAAACTCCTTGTTTCTCTGCATCTTCTCGCCATGGTGTAGCTTCAGGCGTTGTCCATTAACCTTAATGAGTTCAGAGCTTGAGGGATGGCTTAGGTGATAAACTCCGTACGGTTCGGCCTTCTCTACTCTGTATGGACCGTCCCATCTTGATCTCAACTTACCTGGCATGAGCCTTAGTCGAGATTTGTAAAGGAGAACTAAATCCCCAGGTTGGAACTCTTTCTTCTTGATGTTTTGATCATGTACAGCCTTCATCTTTTCCTTGTATATTCTGGAGTTTTCATAAGCTTCTAGGCGAAGGCTCTCCAGTTCCTGCAGTTGCAACTTCCTTTCAGCTTCGACTTTCTCAATTCCCATGTTGCACTCCTTAACTGCCCAAAAAGCTCTGCGTTCTACTTCAACTGGGAGATGACAAGCTTTTCCATAAACCAAGCGGAAAGGACTCATCCCAATGGGTGTCTTGTATGCTGTTCTATATGCCCAGAGTGCATCTTGTAGCCTGGTGCTCCAGTCTTTTCTATGAGGCTTTACTATCTTTTGCAAGATACGCTTAATTTCTCTGTTTGACACCTCGGCTTGCCCATTAGTTTGGGGATGGTAAGCTGTTGCAACTTTATGAATTATCCCATGCTTCTTCATTAATCCTTTCAGTCTCCTGTTACAAAAATGGGTGCCTTGATCGCTCACGATTGCTCGTGGTGATTCGAAGCGACATATAATATGGTTTCTCACAAAGGAAACAACAGTGTTAGCATCATCAGTGCGGGTAGGAATTGCTTCCACCCATTTGGAAACATAATCCACAGCTAACAATATATAAAAATATCCATTAGAATTTGGAAATGGACCCATGAAGTCAATGCCCCAAACATCAAAAATTTCACAGAAAAGCATAATTTGTTGAGGCATCTCATCTCTCCTGGATATGTTGTCAAATTTCTGGCATGGGAGACAAGATTTACAAAACTCAGCAGTGTCTCTAAAAAGAGTAGGCCACCAAAATCCACAGTCTAAGATCTTTCTAGCTGTTCTTTGAGGGCCAAAATGTCCTCCACTCTCAGATGAGTGACAGGCCTCTAAAATGGACTGGAATTCTTCCAATGTATAAGTCTTGGTTTGGACTCCTTTTTAGCTAATAGATACTTTAAAGCTGCATGGTCCGAATACACTACTACTCTAGTACCAAGTAAATAAGCTTGGAATTTATCCAGAGCAAAAACAATAGCAAGAAGCTCTTTCTCAGTAGTAGTATAGTTGGACTGGGCATTGTCTAAAGTCTTAGACGCATAAGCAATAACGAAAGGATCCTTACCTTCACGCTGAGCCAGCGCTGCTCCTACTGCATGGTTGGAAGCATCGCACATGATTTCAAATGGCTGGCTCCAGTCTGGTCCTCTCATTATTAATTCTTGTTATTTACTTTATAATCATTTACATTCTTACAAGTTGATTTCCAGCAATTTATATTCTCGTCATTTACTTTCTTATCATTTATTGCTTTCCTTTCATTCTTTAACAACTCATTTAATCAATTAATTCTCGTGGGATCGACACTCACTCACCGTGAGTTTATTAATTTGTAAGACCCATTGCATTTGCCGATAGTTATGCGAGATTGTAAAATACAAAACTCACGGTGAGTGAGTGTCGATGCCACGAGGATTAACTGATTAAGCAAGCAATAGTCAATTGATTAATCTAGTCAGAGAATCAAAATCAGGGTTTTTTAAAAGCTTTAACATAAATAGTAAAGTAACAAAAGCAAACAGCGAGTATTGGAAGAGAATATAATTAAAAGAGTTAAGGTTTTAAAGATGTTGAAACTTACGGATTAATACTTTTCACTTTTCACCTTGATGATGCAAAGATACAACCATGGCAAATCATCAATAATCAAACCTCAATCCCTTGGAAATTCGAATTCTCTTTAATTCTAATTCATTAGTCAATTACTTAAGAAAAGATTTAAGCAGGTTCACTGATTCATAAGCCACACAATTCATAATAATCTCTCCTAGTTGATTTTATGTCACTTATTAAGTCTAGTTTCAAAACTTAAGATTTGTGAGAATTAGTTTTCAAGCTTGATTCAATTAATCAACTTTTCAAATAAGTTAAAAGAATTCAAGTCAGAGAAGAATTGTTTTTCAAAACATTCAATCCCTTTAGGATGAAGAACGAAAACCTATTCTTGAAATGATATCAATACATAAATCAAAGGTAGAAAAAGCTAGTATATTAATCCATGGAATCAACAGAGCTCCTAACCTTAACCAAGTTGAATTAGTTGCTCATGTTCTTTAGAGATATCCTAGAATTATGAAAAGTAAAAGTGCCGAAGATGAAGAAAAGATCCTCTCCCCAAAATGTATAACTTCCCTCCTCAAATAATAACCCTAACAAAATTCAAATTCAAACTTAAAATAGAATCAAAATTCAAATAAAACAAAATTTAACTAATTAATGCTTTTCTCCAGCAAAGCTTCCAATCTTTTTCCCTTGCAAATCCTCAAATAATATTGTGATTGGTAGGCCTAAGTTAGACCTTGAATTAAACACTTGAGCAATGAAGAATTGGAGGTCTTTGGTGAATACATTAAGCCCCTGGGAGGTAACCCATTCCTCACGTGGTACGTGAGGCATTCATGTTGTATGTGAAGTCTTGAGATGGCCCATATTGCTCTCTGGCTTGATTCACGTCATACGTGAAATATTCCACATTGAATGTGGCCTTGAATTCATTCAATATTTGCCCTTGTTTAGCCCCCGGTGTTGTATATGGAAAATCTCACGTACTATGTGAAAGTGCAATCATGCATACGCATGATGTCTCATAATTCACTTGTTGTGCGTATTCTTGCTAGATGTGTACACATGACACCTCTACTTCCATGTTGATGCTTTCACATCCTACGTTGATTTCTTCACGTATTATGCTAAATTAGGGGTCATACGTATGCATGATTGAGCATTTTTTGCCACTTGTGCGGCATGGGTGATGGGTACGCATGACCTCCATTTTAGCATTCTACGTCAATGCTCCCACATTGTACATTGAAAGACCTCTTGCCCCTGGGAGGGCATAGGCGTGGTACGCTTTCCTTCCCACATTGTATGTGAGGCTTGGTTTCAGTCCAAAGTGCTCTCTGTTTAGTCCATAGAGCTTTCTACTTGCTTCTCTATCTTTGCTCTTTGTTGCTCAAAGTGATTTCTAGTTTTTTTTCTTTAATCTTCACCAATTCTCTTCTAAATTCTCCTATAATCAATAAATGCACATCAACTCAAAGTATTGCTCAATTAATCATGAAATCACTTCTTATCTTGTAATAATTCTTAGTTTATTAAATGGAATTCTAAGAGAAAAATAATAAAGATGCGATCGCATCACAGCACCGAACTTAATACTTTGCTTGTCCTCAAGCTAAAGAAAAGAAAAGAATTGTTTTAGATGAAATGGGGGTTGAATCATTCTTGAAGCTTATGTCTCTTTTAGAAGTGGGGTTTAGCAAACCATGTGAGTACCTGAATTCTCTCTATCTTTAATGAATCTTGTATTCCTAGGAAAGTTAAGGCTCAGAATATATTATGAGATTCTTCTTTTAAGCTTTGATTGATCCTTGAATCCTTTACTTGTAACAGAAGGCTTTTTCGGGTTGACAACTCTAAATGCTCCATTTTCAAGGCAACTCTTAATAGTGGGCATTTGACCGATAATCCCAGGTCAGTTGGGCCAAGTTACCGGGTGATAACGCACCCCTCAGATCTAATCGCCCAAGTCTTATCCTTAGACAATCACACCACAGACATATAACTTGGTCTCTTAGCTTTAACCATTAATGCTCAGAGATTTGCAACCTTTGATCTTTATCTTGATTTTTCTTTGCTATTTTTTCTTCTCTCTTTTTTTTTCTTTTTCTTTTTCAATTCAAGTTCAAGGACTCTTTTTTTTGTCATAAATCTCATAATACCTCTCTATGCCTCATGATTATAAGGAATCAACCTTCCTTTTTATATAAGATCATCAACTCTTTTAGCTCAATCCATGATCATCATACTTAATGCAACCCCACTTATCATTAGAGGACCTTTATTTGTCAAATTCAATTTTCCTCCAGCCAAGCAGCTCTTTTTCATATTATTAGAGTGCTTAAGAGGACTTCACAAGTAATAAGTTCAGTAAGCATGAGGGAAAACATGAAAATAGAGAAACAGAATAAAAAGCACATAGAAAATTATAACCTGGAAGCTTAAAGGAAATAATACCACCTTAATCATCATTATTGCCTCCATCTTCTCTAAGCCTATGTAAAGCATAGCCTCCAAAACCAAACTTAGAATGGTTGCTTGTCCTCAAGCAACAAAGAAGAAAATAGAGGTGATGGAAATAGGGATAAACATGCTAATCAAGTGAAGGTAATCAAGTAATGCAGAGGCTTATTCAAATAAAATAAACAAAATTAAAGACAAACAAAATAAAAGATAAAACAAAGTAAAATAACTAGGTTGCCAATATGTTTGCATGGAGGGTGGACTTTGCATAAATGAAGTGTGGCAACACCAAACTTAGTGTGAGAACACCAAAATTAGTGTGACACATCAATATGAAACTACTCCAAGTACCCAGTGAAGTGCAAATGTCCTATTGGTGTAGTACACCAAACTTAATCCATGAAATACATACACAACCTTAAATGAAATAAAAAGAAGAATGAAAAGAGAATACCAAACATTGGGTTGCCTCCCAGCAAGCGCTTCTTTAACGTCACTAGCTTGACGGTTGTTCCTTGCTAGGTGGAGGTGGATCATAATGCTTCAACTCTTCCCTCTCACTTTGAATCTTATCCCTGTGTCCTCATGTAATAGCTCAATATGCTCAAGGGAGAGAATTTTGTTCACAGTATATGGCAATAATGGATGGTGAGATAACACCACTTTTTCCCCTAGTGAAAAGTCTTCAGTAGGAATTTTCTTGTTCCTCCATCTTCTAGGCACTTTTTTCTTGAGAGCTTCTTCCTTATTTGATGCACACCCAACACCAAACTTAGATTTGATGTCAAGGGATTTGTTGATTGCAAAGAGAGGCTTTGGTTGCAAACTCTTGTTAGTTTCAACTGAGTTTTCAACTTGCTGCACCTTCTTTTTCTCTTCTTTTCTTCCCGAGCATGGAAAAGGAGTTTCTAAAAGTGAGTCGTTAGGTGCCCCCTTCAAATTTGGGTCCCTAGCTTCAACCTTCTTGCATTCCTCATGATTACTTGAATGATGCATGGTCTTGAAAACATGAAAAATTAAATGGTCATCATGCACCCTTAGCATTAATTCACCCTTTTTAACATCAAGAAGGACTCTCCCAGTGACTAGGAAAGGTCTCCCTAGAATGATGGAGGCATTCTCATCTTCTTCCATGTCAAGAATGAAAAAATCCACAGGGAGAAAGAATTTTCTCACTTTAATTAAGGAATTTTCAACTATCCCATGTACAAGCTTCATTGATTTGTCTACAAGTTGTGGAGCTATTTTTGTGGGCTTCAATTCTTGAATTTGTAGCCTTTTCATCACAGATAAGGACATCAAATTAATACTTGCCCCCCAAATCACATAATGCTTTCTCAAAGGTGGTGTTGCCAATAGTGCAAGGATTTTGAAAACTCCCTAGATCTTTCTTCTTTGTTGGCAAGTTCCTTTGAATAATTGCACTACACTCCTTGGTCATCACCACTGTTTGGCCTCCCTTTAAGCATCTTTTCTTGGATAACACTTCCTTTATGAATTTAGCATACAAGGGCATTTGTTCAAGTGCTTCTATGGAAAAAATGGTTATGTGCAGTGTCTTGAATATTTCCAGGAATTTGGAGTAGTGCTTCTCCTTGTTTTCTTTCCTTTGCATGGCCGTGAGTGATGAACCACTATTTTACGATTTATTTTATACTGAATTGAGTGGATTTTATCAATTATTCATACACTTATTCATATAAATTACAAAGTTTTACAAATCCTTCCTAATACACTTATTCGTACGCGTGACTGCTGCAGCATACAAATGACGTGTACGCGTGGCTGACGCGTACGCGTGACGAGTGTCACATGCTACAATTAAGAGAATTCGCTGGGAGCAATTTCTGGGCTGCTTTTAACCCAGTTTCAGGTCCGAAAATACAGATTAGAGGCTGCAGAGTGAAGCTGGGGGAATCATTCAATCACTTATCATTTGTTCACAATTTTTAAGTTTAGATGTAGGTTTCTAGAGAGAGAGGCTCCTCTCTCTAGGTTTTAGGGTTTTTAGTCTTATTTCTTCTTAGATTCAGGTTTTCACCTTGCTTTAATTTAGTTTTCCTTTATTCTTGTTTGTTCTAGCATCTTACTTCTTTTTTTTATTTGTTATTGCTTCCATTTGTTTATTTCATTGTTGATGCACTCTTGCTCCCTTTGATTTAGATTAATGCAATTTATACTTTTATGTTATTGTTCTTTCTTTAATTATTGGTTATTGTTGTCTTGCAATTGAGTATCTTAGATTTTATTATCTCTTATTAATTCTCTATGCTTTTATTTTGTGCCTTCCAAGTGTTTGTTAAAATGCTTGGGTAGATTTTAAATTAGATTTTTATGTTCTTGACTTGGATTGATTAATTAGAGACTCTTGCATTGTCAAAGTTTCTTATTGAATGGTAATTGAAGATTACCGGTTAGGTTGAACTTCACTAATTCTAGTCTCTCACTATGAGTTGACTAAGACTTGTGAACTCAAGTTGATTGTATGCACTTGACCTTCCTCCATTGGTTAGAGGTTAACTAAGTGAAGGCAATTCACATTTACCATCACAATTGACGATGATAATGAGGATAGGACTTCTAATTCTCAATCCTTGCTAAGAACTTTCTTAGTTATTAGTTTATTTTTCTCACAATCTATATTTTCTTGCTCCTTATTTCAAAAACCCCAAAAATATACTTTCCCACAACCAGTAATAAATTACACTTCCCTACAATTCCTTGAGAGACGACCGGAGGTTTGAATACTTTGGTTAATTTTATTGGGTTTGTATTTGTGACAAACAATCTAAACGTTGATTGAGGTTTAATTGTCGGTTTAGAACTATACTTGCAACGTGATATTTTTGTTAAATTCTTTACCGACATTTTTCCTCCATCAAGTTTGTGGCGCCGTTGCCGAGGAATTACAAATATGTGCCTTATTACTGGTTATTGTGAATATTGAGAATATGTTTTCCTTTTTGTTTCTTTGTTAGTTGTTTCTAGTTTTAGGAGTTTATTTTCATTATTTCTTATTAGTTTTTGTTTTTATTTTCTCTTGATACTATGAATTCTGATCCCTTTGGCACGAGTTTGGTTCAAATTATATTGTAGGGAATGGAAGCTACAATGAGAACATGCATCAAGGATGAGACAATCAAAGGTGGGAGGAGCCTCAAGCATTTGAACAACTCTCTTGGCAACAACCTCCACCAACTTACTATGAGCAAGAGTCATTCCATGATGCATACCAACCCGATGGTTAGGGTGGACCTCTTTGCAATTATTAACAACCACCACCATACACCTAGACCCTTATCCCCCCACAACATAGCCTTCAACCATACTCACAAGCCCCGTTTTACCAAACACCTTCATATGACCCTAATCCTTATCCACCATACCAACCACCATATGAGCCATACTTAGGACCACCCACATCCCAACACAATTACTCCAAAGAACCACCATTCTCACATACACCACCTCAATATACACCACCTCCAATGCATGCGAAGTTTCAACCACAAGATGAATTTTCCTTTCTACCACAACCCTCCATAGGGGAATGTCCATATCTATCAATCCGAGAGCAATATGATCCTAATTATTTTAACCAATCAGAACAAGAGCCACAGGATCATTTTAAGGAAGCAATGGATCGACTTCAAGTAACCATCCATCAAATGGAGTGAGAGGAAGGCCGAAAAGCACACGAAGCTCGCATGGCTAACATTGCAAAAATGAGAGCCACCATCAACCCATGGGACTCATGCAACAAACAAAGTATTTCCACGGATGAATGTGGAAAGTCAACCACAGAGCGGAGCAGGAAGGAGATCTTGGAATCTCAACTTGAGAACAAGGGATTGGAGTGTGTTGTGCAACAAGTGGAAAAGATGGAGAGTGTTGAACCACCAAATCCGTATCATGATGAACCACCCTCCTATTATGAACCCCTTCCCCCAACCGATGAACCCTTCCATCCATCCCAACCTCTAATGGATGACACCCTTGATCTTATTTTTCAAGGGCAAAGAGAAATGCTAGGGACGATACTAGAATTCGCAGATGCTGTGACCGAGTTAGTAAGTCGATTAGCTTCCCAACATTGGGACACTCAAGGAACTCCCATGGCTACATGTGGATAATCTAATGAAAAATATAGCATGAAGGAGAGACTAGGAACTCCGGTGGAAAGTGAGGAATGTGACTTTGTATTGGAACAATTGGAGGAAGCCGTAATTGTTGAAGAGGAAGAAGTGGTTGAAGACTTAGAAGATGTTAAACCTCCATAGGAATCTAGAGTTGTAGAGTATTTCTCCAAGAAGCTTGAAATTAATATTGAGGAGAGTAGTGCAAAACCTCCAAGGCATGTTCCCTATGAAGAATTGGACGGGATAGATCAAGAAGCAAGTTCCCTTGGTGATGATGATCATGAATCAAGCCATCCTAGTCATGAATTTGCATCCACAAGTGAACCCCTTGAGTTTGAAGAACCTTTTCCCGATGAAATTGAAAGCAACATTGAGGTAGATTTCTCTCAACCTGATAATTATGATTTGAGTGACGGATAAGAGTTGAATGAATTTGGTGAGGAAGAGCTTGAAAGTGAAAAATCTTTTCAAAAGATTGAAGTCTTTCGAAAAGGATGGACGAGAGTTGAATATGCTTTGTCAAGATCGTTGGAGACTTCTCTACCTAGGTTGCCATCTACTCCTTCAATTGAGTGGGTAAAACTTATCTCTCTTAGCTTTATTATCCCACCTGAGTATGGTATTCTTGAATCAGATGGCCAACTTAGGAGGCTTTGTGGAGTGAAGCATAAGAGAAGGATGCTTAGTGGTTGGAGTTGCAAATCAAGACTCATCACGGTTGAGATTTCAAGAGCTAGATGCAAGGGTTGGACTAGTGATCAATTGGTTGGATCTAAGAAAAGAGTTTGGTACTTCATTGAGAATTTAGATTGCTTTCCACCCGGTTAGAACAATCATTATCAACTTAAAGATGGGTGTAGAAACAAGATTTAGGATCCCAACATACAAGAGGATCAACTTTGGGAGCTCAAAACTTGTGAAGAACTTCATCAAGGCTTGATAAATTTACTTGGAAATGTTGGAGCTTATTGGAAATCCAAGCGTTGGTGGAAGTTTCAAGATGAGTTCAAGCACAAGCCACGATGACAAGGAGCTCACCGAATGTCCAACATAAGGACTTTAACTAAAAGTGCTAGGTGGGAGACACCCCACCATGGTAAATTCTTCCTATTTTATCTTTTATTTATATTGGTAATAAGTTAACTTTTTCAATTTTAGTTGGGTTTATTTGGTTTAAGTTGTGGTTTCACCTGTTTAATAATGTTTGGCATTAATTTGATAGCTTGTTGGTTAATTAAAACAAAAAAAAATTTGTGTCTCATGCGTGCGCATGACCGACGCGCACGTGTCACATGTGACGCTGCAACCTCTGGTACCAAAACCATAGAGTTGCGCTGGAAACATGCGGGTAGGGTGCTAGGCGCACAACCCAACCCACGCGTGCGCGTCGCTGACCCGTACATGTCATTTGCAATTTTTATCTCCCACGCGTGGGCGTGGATGACGCGCGCGCATCGTATCTTCATGCTGCCATCCCTAGTACACAAACCAGAGACTTACGCGGGAACTGTGCGAGTGTTGTGCGACGAGCACAAGTCACACCCACGCGTACATGTGAGTGACGCGGATGCGTCACCTTCTCTTTTTTGCTTTTCACGCGTACGCGTGACTGACGCGTACGCGTCACCTCCTCATTCTGTAACCCACGCGTGCGTGTGAACGATGCTTATGCATCGCGTCTTCTTTTTCTTTCTTCTTCTTTCTTCTCTCCTTTCTTATTCTTTCCTCTTTCCTTTTTTCTTCCTTTTCTTCTACCTTTCTTACTTTATTCTTCCCTCACTTTTCAAAATTTCACTTCTCATTTTTTCTTATCTTTCTTTTCTTTTACTTATTACATTTGCATACTTGCATTCATTGCATTTTAACTTTGTCATTTGTTTTCCTTTTTTTTTCTATATTTGTTGTTTTAACATTGGTGTTGAATTTTCTAATTCAACTGTTGAATATTTCTCGCATTATTTTGGTTCTTCGTGACTTGTTTTATATTGTTGGCTGATATTATTTATAAGTCAATGCTAATCTTTTAGGACACTTGTATTCCTTTTGCATTGATATGAACTTATATTGTCTTTCATGACCCACTCTCTCTCCCTCATTGTTGCAATTCTTGCACTATTGATATGCCATTTGCCTATATCGTTTTCTCACTTGCATGTCGTAGCTACCATGTAGTTGAGAACCTCATTATTATTTTGCATTAGCCCACCCATATTTTATTTGTTTTCATATCTTTGTTTGTGGGTTATTCTTCTTCCTTTTTCTCTTCTTTCAGGATGGCGACCAAGAAGGGAAACAGAAAACTTCTAAATGGAGCGACAACAAGTCCCGCCACACAATCTTTGGAGAAAAAGCATCAGTTGTAGCAACCCATCCACTTGCACATCTTTGCATGCATCGAACATGGTACAATCTTTCAGTGTGGAGAGGTCGATACCGACTTTCGTGGGTAACAATTCCTTTTCCCAACACCAATTCTTACTCTTCTTTGTTAGTTAATTGTTGCATTGCATAATAGATTGCATGTTTAGTTAGTTGCTTGCATGTATGTACTACTTGGTTGAAGTGATGAATTCTCTTCCAAGAAACTATTTTATAGCATTTCACTAATTTGAATTAAAATTTTGTTGAGCTTGCTTGAAGAAATTTATTTTGGAACATGGTTTAGAGCTCGAACACACAAAACTAGTGAGATTTTGAACCTATTTGATTGGTTGCATCTTATCAACCGATGTTTTATTATGATGTGTGTTGTTTTCTCTAAAATTGTGATTTTTGTCTTGCTTGATTCTATATTTCCATTGTTTGATGTAGGCATGCACCTACGTGATTGAGGCCTTTGTTTCACTATAGCTCACATACCCATATGGCCTTACCCTTTTCATTATCCTTTGCAAACCAATGTTAAGCCTATTTTACCCCATTTGTTCTTTACTTTAGCACATCATTAACTCTAAGCAAAAAATAATGAATGACCTTAATCTGAATCCTTGGTTAGCTTAGACTAGTGAAAGTGTTCATGATTTAAGTGTGGGAAAGTTGGGTTTGGAAATATTTGGTTTGGGAATTAAGTATGTTAGACTTTTTTGTGAAAATATGAAAAGAATGTTGAGGACATGTTCATACATTCAATACATTAATTGTATGCATTGAGAAAAATAAAAGAAAAAAAAACTAAAAATAAAAGAAAAATAAAAAGAAAAAAGGAAAAAAAATAAATAAAAAGGGGACAAAATACCCCAAAGTAAATGGTGGTAGCAATGCATATGAGTTGTACTCAAATTCGGATGAAGGAATAGGTGGAAAACATAGTTAATGGGTAGTTAGATTTTATAGTTTGATTACATGGATTGTCTGAAGTTAGGTGGGAAGTTTAGGTTAATCAAGAATTCAGATTTTAGTCCACTTGACCAAATACAATCCTACCTTGACCCTAACTCCATTACGACCCTTAAAAGACCTCTTGATATATGTATTCGTGCATTAAATTTTTGTTGATTGGTAGAAGAAGAGCAAGCCTTAGAAAGCAAGATTAGTAGAGAATTGAGAGAATTGAACCTCAAACACTTGAGTGATTAGAGTGTATACACTTCTGGTGAGGGTTCGATGCTTGATTCTTTGTTCCCGGCTTTCACGAGCTTTCTTCTTACACGTCTACTTATACTTTATTATGGAATTTGAATTAGTGGAATTTAGTTCATATTTGTTTTTGGAAGGTTGATTTACTTTTAACCAAGTAGGTAAAAGCATTTTGCATTTAGATGCATTCATATAGATAGGTTGCATTTCATAAATTCTACCATTCATCTTTACCTCCTTTATAGCTTCTCTTGAGCTTAGCATGAGGACATGCTAATGTTTAAGTGTGAGAAAATTGATAAACCACTATTTTACGGTTTATTTTGTATTGAATTGAGTGGATTTTATCAATTATTTATACACTTATTCATATAAATTGCATGTTTTACAAATCCTTCCTAATTTTGTGCTCTGATTGAAAACATGCTTCGTTGGCCTTAAATTTGCTAATTTTTAATCCTCTTTTATTACCATCGATGCCATGATATGTTTGTTAAGCGTTTTCAGGTTTTCTAGGGCAGGAATGGCTTAGGGGATGGAAAAGAAGCATGCAAAAGTGGAAGGAACACAAGAAATTAAGGATTTCAGAATCTGGTAGCGACGTGCACGCATGGACGACGCGTACGCATCACTGGTGCAACATACAAATGACGCGTATGCGTGGCTGACATGTACGCGTGACGAGCGTCACGTGCTGCAATTAACAGAATTCGCTGGGGGAGATTTCTTGGCTGCTTTTGACCCAGTTTTAGGACCGAAAATACAGATTAGAGGCTGCAGAGTGAAGCTGGGGGAATCATTCAATCACTTTTCATTCGTTCACAATTTTTAGGTTTAGATGTAGGTTTCTAGAAAGAGAGGCTCACTCCTCTCTCTAGGTTTTAGGATTTTTAGTCTTATTTCTTAGATTCAGATTTTTACCTTGCTTTAATTTAATTTTCCTTTATTCTTGTTTATTCTAGCATCTTACTTCTTTTAGTTTATTTGTTATTTCTTCCGTTTGTTTATTTCATTGTTGATGCACTCTTGCTCCCTTTGATTTAGATTAATGCAATTTATATTTTTATGTTGTTGTTATTTCTTTAATTATTGGTTATTGTTTTCTTGCAATTGGGTATCTTAGATTTTATTATCTCTTATTAATACTCTATACTTTTATTTTGTGCCTTCCAAGTGTTTGATAAAATGCTTGGGTTGATTTTAAATTAGATTTTTATGTTCTTGACTTGGATTGATTAATTAGAGACTCTTGAATTGTCAAAGTTTCTTGTTGAATGGTAATTGAAGATTGCCGATTAGCTTGAACTTCACTAATTCTAGTCTCTCACTATGAGTTGACTAAGACTTGTGAACTCAAGTTGATTTTATGTACTTGACCTTCCTCTATTGGTTAGAGGTTAACTAAGTGAAGGCAATTCACATTTACCATCACAATTGATGATGATAATGAGGATAGGACTTCTAATTCTCAATCCTTGCTAAGAGCTTTCGTAGTTATTAGTTTATTTTTCTCGCAATCTATATTTTCTTGTTCCTTATTTCAAAAACCCCAAAAATATACTTTCCCACAACCAATAGTAAACTACTCTTCCCTGCAAGTCCTTGAGAGACGTCCCGAGGTTTGAATACTTCGGTTAATTTTATTGGGTTTGTATTTGTGACAAACAATCTAAACGTTGATTGAGGTTTAATTGTCAATTTAGAACTATACTTGCAATGTGATATTTTTGTGAAATTCTTTACCGACATTTTTTCTCCGTCAGTGAGCTCTTCCTTCTCCTCTTTTTCTAACACCTTTCTACTTCTCAAATAAATAGCCTTGCACTCTTTTCTGGGGTTTAGAATTGTATCATTGGGGAATGTTGTAGTGGGTTTGGCTAATTGTTGAGTAATTTGGCCCACTTGCACCTCCAAATTTCTAATTGAAGCACCTTGATTCTTGAAGCTGGTTCTTGTTTCCTTCATGAATCAAAGTGTGGCTTGGAAGAGTTTCTCCACTGCAAGTTCAAGATTGGTAAGTCTTTGAGAGTCTTGAGATGGTTGGGTAGGGGGTGGTGGTTGTTGCTGAGAGTGGTTTTGAGGGTTGAGAGGGTGGCTATTGTGTTAATGGGGGTTGAAGAAATTATGTTGAGGTTGGGTTTTGTTGATGGTTACTGTTGAAATTGTTGGGGCTTTGACCTTGATTTCTCAACAAAAAATTGGGTGATTTTTCTATCCAGGATTATAAATTTTAGAAAAGGGATCATTTTTAGGTGGACTTGAAGAATTTCCCATGTAGTTCACTTGCTCCAGGGAAGATTGTCCGTACTCCTTGCCTTCACTTTGAGGTAGTGCATTATTCATATAATAGGAATTCTCTTGAGAACTCACTGCTGAAGCTTGCATTCCTTCTAGGTGTTAAGTAATTGCATTGATTTATTGGGACATGACTTTATTCTTAGCCAAAATGGTATCCAAAGCATCTAATTCCATAACTCCTTTTCTTATTGATCTTTCAGAGGAATAGAGGTATTGATTGTTGGCTACTATTTCAATCAATTCTAGTGCTTCATCAGTGGTCTTCTTCATATATAGAAATCCTTTGGCCAAATTATCCAAAGAAATCCATAAGGCGAGGGTGATCCCATCATAAAAAATCTAGAGTTAGACCCAATCTGGAAACATGTCCGGAGGGTACTTTCTCATCATCTCTTTATACCTCTTCCAAGCTTCAAAAAGGGACTCTCTTTCGAAAAGTCTGAATGTTAGTTCTGAGCTTGGTTAACCTTTGAGGTGGGAAGAACTTGGTTAGGAACTTAGTGACCAAGTCCTCCCATGTAGCTATGCTCTCCTTGTGCTAATTATCCAGCCACTGCTTAGCCCGATCCTTTACAGCAAAAAGGAAAAGAAATAACCAATAAACCTTAGTCAGGATGCCATTTGTCTTGACCGTATCATAAATTTGCAGGAAGTTAGAGATAAACAATTTAGGATCTTCCTGCAGGCTCCCACTGAATTGACAATTTTGTTACACTAGTGTGACAAGCTAGGGCATCAACTCAAAGTTGTTGGCATTGACAGTAGGTGTCACAATACTGCTTCCAAAACTCCCTGGATTAGGAGTAGTGAAAGATCCAAGGGTCCTCCTTGGTTGAGGAGCATTAGCATTTCGATTTGCATTCTTTGACATGTTGAATTCAAACTCTTCTTCAATTGCCTCTTCAATTTCTTCTTCAACTCTTTAATTTCTAGCTTGTTTCCTTTGTCGCCAAAGAGTTCTTTCAATCTCAAGATTGTATTGAAGAGGTTCTTTATCCCTGTTGTTCTACATATACAAAACCAGTCCACGAATCCCCACACTTCGTACAACTGAACCAGCAAGTGCACTGGGTCATCCAAGTAATACTTGAGCGAGTCAGGGTTGATCCCACGAGGATTGTGGTTTGAAGCAATCTATGGTTATCTAGCAGGTCTTAGTCAGGCGGAATCAGAAGGTTGTTGATTGTGAAAGGAATACCGAATTGTAATAAAGTTAAAGGATAGGAATAGGAATAGAGTTTTAAGAAAAATGTCCGAAAGGGGTAAAACCAATTGGATTAAATAATAGGAATAAGTTGAGAGTTGGAGTTGATTTATCTTTCTGAATTAACTCTGGTACTACTGCTCTCCTTGCTTGTTAGTGATTTCTTCAATGGCAGGCTGTATGTAATTGACACTGGTTTGAGCAGCTGCCAATACTCCTCCGAATCTGAACCCCAGGTTTAGTGCGGATCTATCTCTACTTGAGGGTGAAGCGCGTACAGTCCATTCTCCTTCATGATCCTACTCAAAACACCACAGACAAGGTCGGATCTTCCAGATAAGAGAATGTTGCATCTATGGATTCTAGCCTCTACCACAAAGACCCTAATCTCCCCAGAAATCGGCTGAACTGATGTCTCGAGAAGTCCCCAACAAAATCGTGGATTAGCCGTCTGAGAGACGTATATTCAAGCTGGCGATTCATCATTATCTGATTAAAGATGCACTCTGAACCCATGTAGAACATGATAACCTTATGCCAGTTCAACGCATTCATAGTGACGAAGAACAAATATACATCTTAGAGTTAATCAAACACAGATCGAAGAGAAATAGTAATACTTTTATTAATTCATAGGACTCAGCAAGGCTCCTCCCCTCAACCTAAGAAGTTTAGAAACTCATACTAAAGAGAAAATACAAAGGAAAAACGTGAATAATGCTGAATGGTGTATGATGTCTCTGAAAATCATGTAAAATACACTTTAAATACTAAACAGATTACTAGTAAGGGTAAACAGTCTATTTAGTGCTAAAATCCACTTCTGGGGCCCACTTGGTGAGTCTTTGGGTTCAGCTTTGATGACATCCACGTGCTATGAAGTCTCTTGGGTGTGGAACGCCAGCTAGGGGGTCCTCTTTGGGCCTTTGGACGCTGGGCTCTGCTCTTTGGGGGCTGGACGCCTGGAAGGGGGTAGGAAGCTGGCGTTGGACGCCAGTTTTGGGCCTTCTAATCCGAAGCAAACTATGGACTATTATATATTGCTGGAAAGCTCTGGAAGTCAGCTTTCCATATCCGTTGAGGGCGTTTCATTTGAGCTTCTGTAGCTCCAGAAAAGCTCTTCGGAATGCAGACAGTTCAGATTCGGACAGCATCTGTAGTGCTTTCTCTATCTCTGAATCAGACTTCTACTCCAGCTCCTTAATTTCAGCCAGAAAATAACTAAAATTTTCCAAAAACACAAAAACTCATAGTAGGATCCAAAAATATAAATTTAACACTAAAAACTATAAAAACTTAATAAAAACTACTAAAAACTATAAGAAGGTGATGCCAAAAAGCATATAAAATATCCGCTAATCAAAAACCACAAGAAAATCAAATTGGAACTCCCTTCAAACTGACAAAGGAATTCCCACGTGGGAAACAAAATAGAAATAGTAAACAAATAAAAGCCAAAAAGGACTAATCTAGATAATTAATTGATTGGTAGTTTGTTAACCACGATTAATCCCCGGCAATGGCGCCAACATATTCAAACCCTTTAGGATGAAGAATGAAAACCTATTCTTGAAAAGATATCAATGCATAAATCAAAGGTAGAAAAAGCTAGTATATTAATCCATGGAATCAGCAGAGCTCCTAACCTTAACCAAAGAGAATTAGTTGCTCATGTTCTTCAGAGAAATCCTAGAATTATGAAAAGTAAAAGTGCCGAAGAAGAAGAGAGATCCCCCCAACACGTTTGCCTTCCTGGTGCACGGAATTGTGATCACATTTTTCACAACTCCAGTACAACTAACCAGCAAGTGCACTGGGTCGTCCAAGTAATAAAGCCTTACGCGAGTAAAGGTCGATCCCACGGAGATTGCCGGCTTGAAGCAAGCTATGGTCATCCTGTAAATCTCAGTCAGGCGAATTCAATTGGTTATGAGGTTTTGATAATTAAAAGATAAATAAAACATAAAATAAAATAAGATACTTATGTAATCCATTGGTGGGAATTTCAGATAAGCATTTGGAGATGCTTTGTTGCTTCTGAGCCTCTGCTTTCCTATTGTCTTCATCCAATCATGCGTGCTCCCTTCCATGGCAAGCTGTATGTTGGTGGATCACTGTTGTCAATGGCTACCATCTGTCCTTTCAGTGAAAATGGTCCAGGTATGGTTTCTGTACGGCTAATCAACTGTCGGATCTCTCGTCTCGGATGAAAAATACCAGGCACAGCTACCGCACGGCTAATCATCTGTCGGTTCTCACTTGTGTCGGAATAGGATCTCTCTATCCTTTTGCACACTGTCACTGTGCCTAACATTCGTGAGTTTGAAGCTCGTCACATTCATCCCATCCCAGATCCTACTCGGAATACCACAGACAAGGTTTAGACTTTCCGGATATCAGGAATGTTGCCAATTGTTTCTAGCCTCTACCACGAAGGTTCTAATCTCGCGGATTCAAATGCTCTGTTGTCAGGAGAGCAAAGTCAAATCCGTGGATCAGAAACCCAAGAGACTATACTCCGACTATCGTCCAATGACTACGTTGAACATCATGTAGACCGCTTGTGGTTGTCAGGCACGTGGATCTTGGCTAAGCGAGTAACAAAGATAGTGGGTGATTGTCATGGGTCACCCCTTTATTCTGACTTAACTGAATTAAGTACAAGAGTATATCTTGGAGAAGAAGTAAGCATGAATTAAAAGAGAAACAATAGTATTTGCATTAATTCATGAAGAACAGCAGAGCTCCGCACCTTAATCTATGAGGTGTAGAAACTCCACCGTTGGAAAATACATAAGAGAAAAAGGTCTAGGCATGGCCAAATGGCCAACCTCCCAAATGTGAAAAATGGCATAATATGATAAAAGTCCTGAATACAATGGGAAAGACTAGTATTTATACTAAACTAGTTACTAAGGATTACAGAAATTGAGTAACTAAGTGCAGAGAGTGCATAAATCTACTTCTGGGGCCCACTTGGTGTGTGCTTGGACTGAGCATTGAGCTTTACACGTGCATAGGCCTTTTTTGGAGTTAAATGCCAGCTTGGATGCCAGTTTGGGCGTTTAACTCCAGTTCTCGTGCCAATTCCGGCGTTTTACGCCAGAAAAGGGTCTCTAGCTGGCGTTGAATGCCAGTTTGGGCCATCAAATCTCAGGCAAAGTATGGACTATTATATATTGCTGGAAGGCCCAAGATGTTAGCTTTCCAGCCCAGTTGAGAACGCGCCAATTAGACTTCTGCAGCTCCAGAAAAAATGCGTTTGAGTGCAGGGAGGTCAAAATCCAACAGCATCTGCAGTCCTTTCTCAGCCTCTGAATCAGATTTTTGCTCAAGTCCCTCAATTTCAGCCAGAAAATACCTGAAAATATCGAAAAACACACAAACTCATAGTAACGTCTATAAATGTGATTTTTGCATAAAAACTAATAAAAATATATTATAAAAGTAACTAAAATATACTAAAAACTACCTAAAAACAATGCCAAAAAGCGTATAAATTATCCACTCATCACAACACCAAACTTAAATTGTTGCTTGTCCACAAGCAACCAGAAACAAAATAGAATAAAAAGATGAGAAAATACAATAAATTTCAAAATATCAATGAAGCTTAGTTCCAATTACATGAGCGGGACTAGTAGCTTTTTGCTTCTGAACAGTTTTCGCATCTCACTTTATCCTTTGAAGTTCAGAATGATTGGCGTCCATAGGAACTCAGAATTCAGATAGTGTTATTGATTCTCCTAGTTTAGTATGTTGATTCTTGAACATAGCTACTTTATGAGTCTTGGCCGTGACCCTTAGCATTTTGTTTTCTAGTATTACCACCGGATACATAAATGCCACGGACACATAACTGGGTGAACCTTTTTCAGATTGTCACTCAGCTTTACTAGAGTCCCCAGTTAGAGGTGCCCAGAGTTCTTAAGCACACTCTTTTTGCTTTGGATTACGACTTTTACCACTCAGTCTCAAGCTTTTCACTTGGACCTTCATGACACAAGCACAAGGTTAGGGACAGCTTAATTTAGCCACTTAGGCCAGGATTTTATTCCTTTGGGCCCTCCTATCCATTAATGCTCAAAGCCTTGTATCCTTTTTACCCTTGCCTTTTAGTTTAAAGGGTTATTGGCTTTTTGCTCTTACCTTTTGGTTTAAAGAGCTATTGGCTTTTTCTGCTTGCTTTTTCATTTTCATTCTTTTTCTTTATTTTTTGCCATTTTTTCGCAAGATTTGTGTTTTTCACTGCTTTTTCTTGCTTCAAGAATCAATTTTATGATTTTTCAGATTATCAATAACATTTTTCTTTTTTCATTATTCATTCAAGAGCCAACAATTTTAACATTCATAAACTTCACTATAAAAAATATACACTGTTCAAGCATTCATTCAGAAAACAAAAAGTAGTACCACCACATCAAAATAATTAAACTATTTTCAAGATAGAATTCAAAATTCATGTACTTCTTTTTCTTTTTCAGAAAACATTTTTCATTTAAGAAAGGTGAAAGATTCATGGAACATTCATAGCTTTAAGACATAGACACTAAACACTAATGATCATGTAATGAAGACACGAACATAGTCAAAACTTAAAGCATAAAAATTGAAAACAGAAAAAAAATAAACAAAGAGATTAAAGAACGGGTCCACCTTAGTGATGGTGGCTTCTTCTTCCTCTTGAAGAACCAATGGAGTTCTTGAGCTCCTCTATGTCTCTTCCTTGCCTTTGTTGCTCCTCTCTCATGGCCTTTTGGTCCTCTCTGATTTCATGGAGGATGATGGAGTGCTCTTGGTACTTCACTTTTAGTTGCTCCATGTTGGAACTCAATTTTCCTAAAGAGGTGTTGAGTTGCTCCCAATAGTTGTGTGGAGGGAAATGTATCCCTTGAGGCATCTCAGGGATTTCTTGATGAGGGACTTTCTCATGCTCTTGTTGAGGTCCATGAGTGGGCTCTCTTGTTTGCTCCATCCTTTTTCTAGTGATGGGCTTTTGAGATGAATCTCTCAATCTCCCATGACTTGGAGTTGGAAGCAAATGCCTTTCCTTTCCTCTTCCTAGAGGTTTCTCTGGCCTTAGGTGCCATTAATGATTATGAAAAAATAAAAAGCAGAGCTTTTTTCCACACCAATCTTAAAAAGATTGCTCATCCTCGAGCAAAAGAAGAAAGAAAGGATTAGAGAAAGAAGAGATGGAGGAGATAGAGGTGTGTGAATGGTTCGGCCAAGGGGGTTTTAGGTGGTTATGATGTATGAAAATGAAGGAGTGATGAGGGGCTTATATAGGAGTGTAGTGGAGAGGAAATTCTTGTAATAGGGGTTGGGTTTGGGAAGGAGATGGTTTGAATTTGAATGGGTGGGGGTAGGTGGGTTGTATGATGGTTTTGGAGGAGAAATGGAGGTGATTGGTGGAGGTTATTTTGGGGAAGAGTGTTATGGAAAGGTGTGAAAAGGAGAGATAGTGAGTTGGGGTAGGTGGGGATCCTGTGGGGTTCACAAATCCTGAGGTGTCAAGGAATTTTGGTCCCTGCACCTTTCTGGCATTTAAAAACCCTCTGTATGCCATTTCTGGCATTTAACGCCAGCTTTGCTGCCTTTTCTGGCGTTAAACGCCAGGCTGATGCCCCTTTCTGGCATTTAACGCCAGCCAGACACCCTTTTCTGGCGTTAAACGCCAATCTGTCTGCCGATTCTGGCGTTTAACGCCCAGAATGCTGCCAGACTGGTCGTTAAACGCCCATTCTGCTATCATTACTCGCGTTTAAACTCCAGTAAGCCAGTCCTCCAGGGTGTGCTATTTTTGATGCTGTTTTTATTTCGCTTTAATTCTGCAGCTATTTTTATGACTCCACATGATCATCAACCTAAAGAAAACATAAAATAACAATGGAAAATGAAATGAAAAAGTAATTAACATGGATAAATAAGATTGGGTTGCCTTCCAATAAGCGCTTCTTTAATGTCAATAGCTTGACAGTGAGCTCTTATAGAGCTTCACAGACACTCAGAGCATGATGGTGGCCTCCCAACACCAAACTTAGAGTTTGAATGTGGGGGCTCTGCTTGACTCTGTATTGAGAGAAGCTTTTCATGCTTCCTCTCCATGGTTACAAAGGAAGATCTTTGAGCCTTAAACACAAGGTAGTCCTCATTCAGTTGCAGGACTAACTCTCCTCTGTCCACATCAATCACAGCTCTTGTTGTGGCTAGGAAGGGCCTTCCAAGGATGATGTATTCATCCTCATCCTTCCCAGTGTCTAAGATTATGAAGTTAGCAGGGATGTAAAGGCCTTCAGCCTTCACTAAGACATCCTCTACAAGTCCATAAGCCTGTTTCATTGATTTGTCTGCCATCTCTAGTGAAATTCTTGCAACTTGTACCTCAAAGATCCACAGTTTCTCCATTACGGAGAGTGATATGAGGTTAATACTTGAACCAAGGTCACACAGAGCCTTCTCAAAGGTCTTGGTGCCTATGGTGCAAGGAATTAAGAACCTTCTGGGATCCGATTTCTTTTGAGGTAATTTCTGCTGCTGTCCACATCAATCACAGCTCTTGTTGTGGCTAGGAAGGGCCTTCCAAGGATGATGTATTCATCCTCATCCTTCCCAGTGTCTAAGATTATGAAGTTAGCAGGGATGTAAAGGCCTTCAGCCTTCACTAAGACATCCTCTACAAGTCCATAAGCCTGTTTCATTGATTTGTCTGCCATCTCTAGTGAAATTCTTGCAACTTGTACCTCAAAGATCCACAGTTTCTCCATTACGGAGAGTGATATGAGGTTAATACTTGAACCAAGGTCACACAGAGCCTTCTCAAAGGTCTTGGTGCCTATGGTGCAAGGAATTAAGAACCTTCTGGGATCCGATTTCTTTTGAGGTAATTTGTGCTGAACCAAGGTATTCAGTTCCTTAATGAGCAACGGAGGTCCATCCTCCCAAGTCTCATTACCAAATAGCTTAGCATTGAGCTTCATGATTGCTCCAAGATACCGAGCAACTTGCTCTTCAACAAGATCTTCATCCTCATCAGAGGAAGAATCTTCATTAGAGCTCATGAACTACAGCATTAAGTTCCATGGAATCTCTATGGTCTCTATATGAGCCTCAGATTTCTTTGGTTCCTCAATAAGGAACTCTGTAGTGGTCAGTGGACATCCATTGAGGTCTTCCTCACTCGAATTCACTGCCTTTCCCCCTTTGTGCATTCGGCCACTTTGGGTATATTGATGGCCTTGCACTCTCTCTTTGGATTCTCTTTTGTATTGCTTGGGAGAGTACTAGGAGGAGTTTCAGTTACTCTTTTACTCAGCTGACCCACTTGTGCCTCCAGATTTCTAATGGAGGACCTTGTTTCAGTCATGAAACTGTGAGTGGTCTTAGTTAGATCTGAGACTATTATTGCTAAGTCAGAGAGGCTCTGCCTAGAATTCTCTGTCTGTTGCTGAGACAATGATGGAAAAGGTTTACTATTGCCAAACCGAATTCTCCCACCATTATTATTAAAGCCTTAATTAGGCTTCTGCTGATCCTTCCATGAGAAATTAGGATGATTCCTCCATGAAAGATTGTAAGTGTTTCCATAGGATTCTCCCATATAATTCACTTCTTCCATTCCAGGATTCTCAGAATCATAAGTCTCTCCTTCATGGGAGGCTTCTTTAGCACTGCCGGATGCAGCTTGCAATCCAGTCAGATTCTGAAAAATCATATTGACTTGCTGAGTCAATATCTTGTTCTTAGCCAATATGGCATTCAGAGTATCAATCTCAAGAACTCCTTTCTTCTGAGTCATCCCATTATTCACATGATTTCTTTTAGAAGTGTACATGAACTGGTTATTTGCAACCATCTCAATGAGTTCTTGGGCTTCTGCCGGGGTTTTCTTCAGATGAAGAGATCCACCAGTAGAATGGTCCAATGACATCTTGGACAATTCAGACAGACCATCACAGAATATACATAAGATGCTCCATTCTGAAAGCATGTCAGAAAGACACCTTCTGATCAATTTCTTGTATCTTTCCATAGCTTCATAGAGGGATTCACCTTCCTTCTGTCTGAAGGTTTGGACTTTCACTCTAAGCTTGCTAATCTTTTGAGGTGGAAAGAATTTGACAAAGAAAGCATTGACCAACTTTTTCCAAGAGTTCAGGCTTTCTCTAGGTTGTGAGTCCAACCATATCCTAGCTCTGTCACTTACAGCAAAGGGGAAAAGCATAAGTCTGTAGACCTCGGGATCAACCCCATTGGTCTTAACAGTATCACAGATCTGCAAGAATTCAACTAAGAACTGATGAGGATCTTTCAATAGAAGTCCATGAAACTTGCAATTCTGCTGCATTAGAGAAACTGATTAAGGCTTAAGCTCAAAGTTGTTTTCTCCAATGGCAGGAATTGAGATGCTTCTTCCATAGAAGTTAGAAGTTGGTGCAATAAAGTCACCAAGTATCTTCTTTGCATCTCCACCATTGTTGTCAGGTTTGGCTGCCATGTCTGCCTCTTTTTCAAAAATTACTGTAAGGTCCTCTCCGGAGTGTTGTGCTTTAGCTTCTCTTAGCTTCCTCTTCAGAGTCCTTTCAGGTTCAGGATCAGTTTCAACAAGAATGTCTTTATCCCTGTTCCTGCTTTTATGAAAAAAAAAGAGAACAATGAGAGAAGAGGAATCCTCTATGTCACAGTATAGATATTCCTTTATGTGTTAGAGGAAAAGAAGAATAGAAGAATGAGGGAGAGAGAGAATAAGAAGAATTCGAACAAAGAGAGAGGGAGAGGGTTCGAATTATTAGATGAGTAAAAGAGAAATGTTAGTAAATAAATAAAATAAATAGAAAGAGATGAGAGAGAGAGTATTCAAATTTTAAGAAGAGGAAAAAGAAGAATATTTTTATTTTTATTTAATTAATTAAGTTAGTTTCGAAAATTTTAAAAGAAATAAAATAAAATTAGAATTTAAAATAATTAGTTAATTAAAAAGAATTTTGAAAAAGTGGTTAGTTGTTTTCAAAAATGAGAAGTGAAAAAGTAGTTAGGTGGTTTTGAAAAAGATAAGAAATAGTAAATTTTTTAAAATTAAAACAAACAAATCAAGTAATTAGTTGAAAAAGATTTGAAAATAAATTTTGAAAAGATAAGAAGTTAGAAAAAGATTTTGAAATTAAAATTTTAAAAGGATATGATTGAAATTTATTTTGAAAAAGAATTGAAAAAGAAATTAAAAATATTTGATTTTTAAAAATAAAGTTGATGACTTGACTAACAAGAAACTAAAAGATGTGATTCTAGAATTTAAAGATTGACCTTTTCTTAAAAGAAAGTAACAAACTTGAAATTTTTGAATCAACACATTAATTGTTAGCAAGGATTTTCGAAAATATGAAATGAAATTAAGAAAAGGATTTTGAAAAATTAGTTTCAAAATTTTCGAAAACATTAAAAGAAAAATGGAAAAGATTTTGAAAAATTTTAAGAATGAAATTCGAAAATCATAAAAAAATGAAAAAGAATTAATTTTGAAAAAGATTTGACAAGATAAAGTTTTTAAATTGAAATTTTGACTTGACTAACAAGAAACAACTAAATTTTAAAAATTTTTGACCAAGTCAACTCAAAATTTCCAAAATTATGAGAAAAATAAGGAAAAGATATTTTTTTTACTTTTGAATTTTTAATGAGGAGAGAGAAAAACAACAAAATGAAATAAAACATAAAAATTTAAGATCAAAACAAATAATGCATGCAAGAACACTTTGAATTTCCAGATGAACACTGGTGCATGAAATTGTGATCTCTGAAACGGCGCCAAAAACTTGGTACGCACAATCGTAATCTCAACTCTTTTTCACAACTCCGCACAACTAACCAGCAAGTGCACTGGGTCGTCCAAGTAATAAACCTTACGTGAGTAAGGGTCAATCCCACGGAGATTGTCGGCTTGAAGCAAGCTATGGTCATCTTGTAAATCTCAGTCAGGCATATTCAAATGGTTATGAGGTTTTGAGAATTAAAATATAAATAAAATATAAAATAAGATAGAAATACTTATGTATTTCATTGGTGGGATTTCAGATAAGCGTATGGAGATGCTTGTTGCTTCTGAATCTCTGCTTTCCTACTGTCTTCATTCAATCATTCATACTCCTTTCCATGGCAAGCTGTATGTTGGGGGATCACCGTTGTCAATGGCTACTGTCTGTCCTCTCAGTGAAAATGCTCCAAATGCGATGTCACCACACGGCTAATCATCTATCGGTTCTCACTCATGTTGGAATAGGATCCATTGATCCTTTTGCATCTGTCGCTACACCCAACACTCGCGAGTTTGAAGCTCGTCACAGTCATCCCATCCCAGATCCTACTCGGAATACCACAGACAAGGTTTAGACTTTCCGGATCTCAAGAATGCTGCCAATTGATTCTAGCTTATACCACGAAGACTCTGATCTCAAGGAATTGAAAGCTCTGTTGTCAGGAGAGACAATCAAACACATGGACCAGGAATCCAAGAGATATGCATTCAAGCTTGTTTTCATGTAGAACGGCAGTGTTTGTCAGGCACGCGTTCATAAGTGAGAATGGTGATGAGTGTCACTTGATCATCACATTCATCATATTCTTGTGTGTGAATGAATATCTTAGAATAAGAATAAGCTTGAATTGAATAGAAAAACAATAGTACTTTGCATTAATTCATGAGGAACAGCAGAGCTCCACACCTTAATCTATGGGGTGTAAAAACTCCACCGTTGAAAATACATAAGTGATAATGGTCCAGGCATGGCCGAATGGCCAGCCCCCAAATGTGTACACTGATCAAAATAATAACATAAGATGATCAAAAGATGAAAATACAATAGTGAAAGGTCCTATTTATAAAAAACTAGTAGCCTAGGGTTACAGAAATAAGTAATTAATGCAGAAATCCACTTCTGGGCCCACTTGGTGTGTGCTTGGGCTGAGCATTGAAGCTTTCACATGTAGAGACTTTTCTTGGAGTTAAACGCCAGCTATGGTGCCATTTTGGGCGTTTAACTCCAACTTTTATGCCAGTTCTGGCGTTTAACGCCAGAATAGGGTAGAAAGTTGGCGTTTAAACGCCAGTTTGCGTTATCAAAACTCGGGGCAAAGTATGGACTATTATCTATTGCTGGAAAGCCCAGGATGTCTACGCTCCAACACAATTGAGAGCGCACGAATTGGGTTTTTGTAGCTCCAGAAAATCCATTTCGAGTGCAGGGGGGTCAGAATCCAATAGCATATGCAGTCCTTTTTCAGCCTCTAAATCAGATTTTTGCTCAGGTCCCTCAATTTCAGCCAAAAAATACCTGAAATCACAGAAAAACACACAAACTCATAGTAAAGTCCAGAAATATGAATTTTGCTTGAAAACTAATAAAAATATACTAGAAAGTAGCTAGATCCTACTAAAAACTACCTAAAAATAATGCCAAAAAGCGTATAAATTATCTGCTCATCACAACACCAAACTTAAATTGTTGCTTGTCCCCAAGCAACTGAAAATCAAATAGGATAAAAAGAAGAGAATATACTATAAATTCCAAAATATCAATGAAACTTAGCTCCAATTAGATGAGCTGGACTAGTAGCTTTTTGCCTTTGAACAGTTTTGGCATCTCACTTTATCCTTTGAAGTTCAGAATGATTGGCATCTATAGGAACTCAGAATTTAGATAGTATTATTGATTCTCCTAGTTCAGTATGTTGATTCTTGAACACAGCTACTTTATGAGTCTTGGCCGTGGCCCTAAGCACTTTGTTTTCCAGTATTACCACCGGATACATAAATGCCACAGACACATAACTGGGTGAACCTTCTCAGATTGTGACTCAGCTTTGCTAGAGTCCCCAATTAGAGGTGTCCAGGGTTCTTAAGCACACTCTTTTTGCTTTGGATCATGACTTTAACCGCTCAGTCTCAAGCTTTTCACTTGACACCTTCACGCCACAAGCACATGGTTAGGGACAGCTTAGTTTAGCCGCTTAGGCTAGGATTTTATTCCTGTGGGCCCTCTTATCCACTGATGCTCAAAGCCTTGGATCCTTTTTATTTTACCCTTGCCTTTTGGTTTAAAGGGCTATTGGCTTTTTCTGCTTGCTTTTTCTTTTTCTTTCTTTTTCTCTCTTTTTTTTTTCGCATATTTATATATTTTTTTCTGCAAGCTTTTCACTGCTTTTTCTTGCTTCAAGAATCAATTTCATGATTTTTCAGATTATCAATAATATTTCTCCTTTTTTATCATTCTTTCAAGAGCCAACAATTTTAACTTTCATAAACAACAAATTCAAAAATATGCACTGTTCAAGCATTCATTCAAAAAACAAAAGGTATTGTCACCAAATCAAAATAATTAAACTAATTTCAAGATAGAATTTGAAACTGATGAGCGGATATGTTATACGCTTTTTGGGGTTAATTTCATATAGTTTTTAGTATGTTTTAGTTAGTTTTTAGTTTATTTTCATTAGTTTCTAGGCAAAATTCATATTTCTGGACTTTACTATGAGTTTGTGTGTTTTTCTGTAATTTCAGGTATTTTCTGGCTGAAATTGAGGGAGCTGAGCAAAAATCTGATTCGGCTAAAAAAGGACTGCTGATGCAGTTGGATTCTGACCTCTCTGCACTCGGAATGGAATTTCTGGAGCTACAGGAGTCCAAATGGCGCGCTTCCAATTGCGTTGGAAAGTAGACATCTTGGGCTTTCCAGAAATATATAATAGTCCATACTTTGCTCAAGGAAAGCCGACGTAAACTGGCGTTCAACGCCAGTTCTATGTTGCAGTCTGGCGTCCAGCGCCATAAACAAGTTACAAGTTGGAGTTCAACGCCGGAAACAGGTTACAACCTGGCGTTGAATGCCCAAAACAGCCCATGCACGTGAGAAGCTTAAGTCTCAGCCCCAACACACACCAAGTGGGCCCCAGAAGTGGATTTCTGCACCATCTATCATAGTTTACTCATTTTCTGTAAACCTAG
>NC_029793.2:73629576-73631387 GCF_000816755.2 Arachis ipaensis | reverse complement strand
AAATTGAGGGAGCTGAGCAAAAATCTGATTCAGGCTGAAAAAGGACTGCTGATGCTATTGGATTCTGACCTCCCTGCACTCAAAGTGGAGTTTCTGGAGCTACAGAAATCCAAATGGTGCGCTTCCAATTGCGTTGGAAAGTAGACATCTAGGGCTTTCCAGAAATATATAATAGTTCATACTTTGCTTAAGGATAGATAACGTAAACTGGCGTTTAACGCCAGCTCTCTGCTCAATTCTGGCGTCCAGCGCCAGAAACAATTTGCAAGTTGGAGTTCAACGCCAGAAAAGGATCCAAAGCTGGCGTTGAACGTCCAAAACAGCCCTATGCACATGATTAGCTTAAGTCTCAGCTCCAGCACACACTAAGTGGGCCCCAGAAGTGGATTTCTGCACCATCTATCATAGTTTACTCATTTTCTGTAAACCTAGGTTACTAGTTTAGTATTTAAACAACTTTTAGAGATTTATTTTGCATCTCATGACATTTTAGATCTGAACTTTGTACTCTTTGATGGCATGAGTCTCTAAACTCCATTGTTGGGGGTGAGGAGCTCTGCTGTGTCTCGATGAATTAATGCAAGTATTTCTGTTTTCCATTCAAACATGCGTGTTCCTATCTAAGATATCCATTCGCACTTCAATATGAATGTGATGAACGTGACAATCATCATCATTCCTCCACGAACGCGTGCCTGACAACCACTTACGTTCCACTGTAGAATGAATGAATATCTCTTAGATCTCTTAATCGAAATCTTCGTGGTATAAGCTAGATTGATGGCAGCATTCAAGAGAATCCGGAAAATCTAAACCTTGTCTATGGTATTCCGAGTAGGATTCAGGGATTGAATGACTATGACGAGCTTCAAACTTGCGAGTGTTGGGCGTAGTGACAGACACAAAAGGATAGTAAATCCTATTCCGGTACGATTGGGAACCTGCAGATGATTAGCCGTGCGGTGACAGCGCACCTGGACCCTTTTCACTGGAAGGATGGATGGTAGCCATTGACAACGGTGATCCACCAACACATAGCTTGCCATAGGAGGACATGCGTGCGTGAATTAGAAATAAAGGAAAGCAGAATTTCAGAAGACAAAGCATCTCCAAAACTCCAACATATTCTCCATCATTGCATACAAGTATAATTTGTGTTCTGCCCTTTTATTCCTTGCAATCAAATTTGATAAGTGAATTATTTTATTGTTTTCCTGACTAAGAGTTACAAGATAACCATAGATTGCTTCAAGCTAACAATCTCCGTGGGATCGACCCTTACTCACATAAGGTATTACTTGGACGACCCAGTGCACTTGCTGGTTAGTTGTGCGAATTTGTGAGGAACTGTGATTTCCAATTTCGTGCACCAGATTTTTGGCGCCGTTGCCGGGGATTGTTTGAGTTTGGACAACTGACGTTTATTTTGTTGCTTAGATTAGGAAAAATTTTTCTTTTTGGTTTAGAGTCTTTTATTATTTATACCTTGTTAAAACACTTTAAATTTATAGCTCAATTAGCTAGAGCGTGGTGCTTATGTTCTTAGTAATTGGCTATCCTATTTTTAAAATCTTTTTCAAAAATAATTTTTCTTTGAGTAAATCTTGTGCCAAACTTTAAGTTTGGTGTTTTCTTGTTGATTTTTCTTTGTTTTTTGAAAATTTTAGTTTGGTTTTCTAAAAATTTTAAGTTTGGTGTTCTTTCTTCATGTTCTTGTGCTCTTGTGAGTCTTCAAAGTGTTCTTGAGTTTTCCCTGTGTCTTGATCTTAAAATTTTTAAGTTTGGTGTTCCTTGGTGTTTTCCCTCCAAAA
>NC_029793.2:73627916-73629415 GCF_000816755.2 Arachis ipaensis | reverse complement strand
ATTTTTATTTATTTTATTTTAATTTATTTTATTTTCGAAATAAATAAATAAATAAATAAATAAAAATAAAAATTTTCTATTTTACATCATCTCCCTTTCTCCATCATGGATTTAAGCGGAAATGAACAGTCCAGGAGGACTCTGGGGTCATATGCTAACCCCTCTACTGCTTCATATGGGAGCAGTATCTGCATACTCTCCATTGGAGTCAGTAGCTTTGAGTTGAATCCTCAGCTCATTATCATGGTGCAGCAAAGTTGCCAGTATTCCGGTCTTCCACAGGAAGAACCTACAGAGTTTCTGGCACAGTTTTTACAGATTACTGACACAGTACATGATAAGGAAGTAGATCAGGATGTCTACAGATTATTACTATTTTCATTTGCTGTAAAAGACCAAGCTAAGAGGTGGTTAAATAACCAACCTAAGGCCAGCATAAGGACATGGAAACAGCTGACAGAAAAATTCCTGAATCAATACTTTCCTCCAAAACGAATGACACAGCTAAGGCTAGACATCCAAGGCTTTAAACAAGGAGATAATGAATCTCTTTATGATACCTGGGAGAGATACAGAGAGATGCTACAAAAATGCCCCTCTGAAATGTTTTCAGAGTGGGTTCAGTTAGACATCTTCTACTATGGGCTTGCAGAAAGAGCTCAGATGTCTCTAGATTACTCAGCTGGTGGATCTATCTACATGAGAAATACAATTGAAGAAGCTCAAGAGCTCATTGATATAGTTGCCAGAAATCAGCATCTGTACCTAAGCAGTGACTCTTCCATGAAAGAAGAGGTTAAAACAGTAACTGCTGAACTCAGTCCTGTAAAACAAGTTGCTGAATTCAATCAGCAATTGGACTTTCTAACAAAGCAGTTAGCCGAATTCAAGGATAGACTACAAGAGACAAGGATGGCTAATATAAATATGGAAGAATAATTGAAGCAAACAAAGCAGCAGCTGTCAAAACACATAATAGAAGAATGCCAAGCAGTTCAATTAAGAAGTGGGAAGACATTAAATACCCCACCTCAAGGCAGCAAGAAGCCAAGAAATGAGCAAACCATCCAAAATCCACCTAAGGACAGTAAGAGCCCAGGGAAAAATAATTTTGGCACTAAAATGCCAGAAATTGGGTGGAAGACTGGCGCTGAACGCCCAGACCATGCTCAGGACTGGCGTTCAACGCCAGAAACAAGCAAGGATCTGGCGTTGAACGCCCAAAAGAAGCACAGTTCTGGCGTTCAGACGCCAGGAACAGATGAGGAGCTGGCGTCTAACGTCACTCCAGCTTCTAACTCTGGCACTCAATTGCCAGTGAGCGATCAGACACACACAAGTGCTGATGACAACCCATCTAAAAAGGCTTCTTCAACCACTTCTGTAGGAAATAAACCTACAGCAACTAAGGTTGAGGAATATAAAGCCAAGATACCTTATCCTCAAAAACTCCGCCAAGAGGAGACGAATGAGCAATTTGCTCGCTTTGCAGATTATCT
>NC_029793.2:73617157-73627882 GCF_000816755.2 Arachis ipaensis | reverse complement strand
GTGTTTGACACAGAGTGTCTGCAGGCGTTTGAAATGCTGAAAGCCAAGCTGGTCACAGCACCAGTTATTTCTGCACCAGACTGGACATTACCATTTGAGCTAATGTGTGATTCTAATGATCACACCATTGGTGCAGTATTGGGACAGAGGCATGACAAGCTTCTGCATGTCATTTATTATGCTAGCCGCGTTTTAAATGACGCCCAGAAAAATTACACAACCACAGAAAAAGAATTGCTTGCAGTGGTTTATGCCATTGACAAGTTCAGATCATACTTAGTAGGATCAAAAGTGAATGTGTATACTGACCATGCTGCTCTTAAATATCTACTCACAAAGCAGGATTCAAAACCCAGGCTCATCAGATGGGTGTTGATTCTGCAAGAGTTTGATATAGAAATAAGAGACAGAAAAGGGACAGAGAACCAAGTGGCTGATCATCTGTCCCGGATAGAGCCAGTAGAAGGGACATCCCAACCCTTTCTTGAGATCTCTGAGACTTTTCTGGATGAGCAATTATTTGCCATTCAGGAAACACCATGGTTTGCAGACATTGCAAACTATAAAGCTGCAAGGTTCATACCCAAAGAGTACAACAGGCAACAAAAGAAAAAATTAATCACTGATGCAAAGTACTACTTGTGGGATGAACCCTATCTCTTCAAGAGATGTGCAGACGGAATAATTCGTAGGTGTGTGCCTAGAGAAGAAGCACAGAGGATCCTATGGCATTGCCATGGATCACAATATGGAGGCCATTTCGGAGGTGAGCGAACAGCCACCAAGGTCCTCCAATGTGGCTTCTATTGGCCCACACTCTATAGAGATTCCCGAGAGTTTGTACGTAACTGTGACAGTTGCCAAAGAGCTGGTAATCTACCTCATGGTTACGCCATGCCTCAACAAGGAATCTTGGAGATTGAGTTGTTTGACGTATGGGGAATTGACTTCATGGGACCTTTCCCACCATCATACTCAAACACTTATATTCTGGTGGCAGTTGACTACGTATCAAAATGGGTAGAGGCCGTTGCCACACCCACCAATGATACTAAAACAATGCTGAAGTTCCTCCAGAAATATATCTTGAGTAGGTTTGGGGTCCCTAGAGTACTAATCAGTGATGGAGGCACTCACTTCTGCAACAAACAGCTTTACTCTGCCATGGTCCGGTATGGGATTCGCCACAAGGTGGCAACTCCATATCATCCACAAACTAATGGGCAAGCTGAAGTCTCTAACAGAGAGCTAAAAAGAATCCTAGAACGGACTGTAAATACCCGTAGAAAGGATTGGGCAAGAAGCTTGGATGATGCTCTGTGGGCATACAGAACAGCATTCAAGACTCCTATAGGGACCTCTCCATACCAACTTGTATATGGTAAGACATGTCACCTGCCCGTGGAACTGGAACATAAAGCCTACTGGGCAACCAGATTCCTGAACTTTGATGCCAAATTAGCTGGAGAAAAAAGATTGCTTCAGCTAAATGAGCTAGAGGAATTCAGATTCATTGCTTTCGAAAATGCCAAGCTTTATAAAGAGAAATAAAAAAATGGCATGACAGAAAGCTGTCATCTAGAATCTTTGAACCAGGACAAAAGGTTCTGTTGTTTAACTCTAGACTCAGGTTATTCCCCGGGAAACTGAAATCCCAGTGGAGGGGACCATATGTGATTACAAGTGTATCACCATATGGTTATATGGAACTTCAAGATATTGATTCTGATAAGAAGTTCATTGTTAATGGGCAGAGAATCAAGCACTATCTTGAAGGCAATATTGAGCAAGAGTGCTCAAGACTGAAGCTAAATTAAAAGCTCAGCAAGGTCCAGCTAAAGACAATAAAGAAGCACTTGCTGGGAGGCAACCCAGCCATGGGGCATCACTTCCTCTAAGCATTTTGCCCTATTCTTGATTTTATTTGTTTATATAAAGTTCATTGATACTAAGGTAAAGAGTCAACTGTATAAGTTTACAGGGTTACAGAAGGATTCTGCACACAAAACAGAGAAAAAGAGCTCACTGGCAAGAAGACGCCAGTAAAAGTCTGTTTTGGGCGTTCAACGCCCAAAAGAAGCATCCACTAGGCGTTGAACGCCAGTAAGGATAGCCATCTGGGCGTTAAACGCCAGAAAGAAGCATCTTCTGGGCGTTGAACGCCAGAAAGAAGCTCCTTCTGGGCGTTTAACGCCAGATTTACGGCGTCCTGGGCGTTCAGAAAAATGCCCAGTGACAAAGGAGTTCCTGGCGTCTAACGCCAGAAAGAAGCAACAGCTGGGCGTTGAACGCCCAGGAGAAGCAGCAGTTGGGCGTTGAACGCCCAAAACATGCAGCGTTTGGGCGTTCAAACGCCAGGATGGTGGGGAGGAGGTAAATTCGTTTTTTCTTCATATTTTTCATTTTAATCTTAATTTTCATATTTCAATTCATGATTTCTTGCATAAACATGTTACAAACCCTGATTTCTAAAATCCCTAATTTCTAAAATCCCTTCTTTAAAAATATTAAATGTATCTTAATCCATAAGCACAAATCCTTTTTTTTCAATCCAATTCAACTTTTTTTCAAAATTTTCAAAACAAATCTATCTCTTTTCATTTAAAAATCTTTTCAACTAATCAATATCTTTTTCAAATCTCCATATTATCTTTTTCAAAAATCCAATTTTATCTTTTTCAAATATCTTTCATATCTTTTCAATTTTAAATTATATCTTTTCTTATCATACTTATTTTTTTTTTAAAATCATATCTTCTATCTTATCTTTCTCCCTATTTTCGAAAACCCCCCTCCCTTTTAAAAACCCATTCGGCCTCCTTCCTCTCATCCACCATCCTACACTAGCTCTCCTTCTATCCATCTCCTTTCTTTTCTTTTGCTTGAGGAAAAGCAAACCTCTAAGTTTGGTGTGTTTATCCGTGATCACTAAACCATACCCACTAAGATCATGGCTCCTAAAGGAAAACAACCCACTCCAAGAGGCAAGAAAGAGAGTGTTCCAAAACAACTTTGGAATCAAGGGAAGTTCTTAACTAAAGAACATTCAGACCATTATTACAAAATAATGGGTCTAAGATCAGTGATCCCGGAAGTTAGATTCGATCTGAAAGAAGACGAATATCCGGAGATCCAGGAGCAAATTCGAATCAGGAACTAGAAGATCCTAGCTAATCCTGAAACGAAAGTGGGAAGGAATATGGTCCAGGAGTTCTATGCTAATATGTGGCAAACAGACAAGCAAAGACTATCTGGATCTGCTCTCTATGACTATCGGACATTGGTCAGAGGAAAGATTGTTCATACCCACCCTGACAAGATCAGGGAGATCTTAAAGCTACCTCAGCTGAAAGATGATCCAGACTCCTTCAATAGGAGAATGATGAGAACAGACAAGGGCCTGGATAAGATTCTAGAGGATATATGTATCCCTGAAGCCAGGTGGACCACCAGCACGAAGGGTGTCCCAAATCAACTTAAAAGACAAGATCTCAAACCAGTCGCCAGAGGATGGCTAGACTTCATTGGGCATTCTCTGCTGCCCACTAGCAACCGTTCTGAAGTCACTATTAGAAGAGCAGTGATGATCCATTGTGTCATGATGGGAAAAGAAGTGAAAGTTCATCAACTGATTTCAACTGAATTTTACAAAATTGCAAACAAAAATTCCAAAGATGCCAGGTTGGCTATCCAAGCTTGATTTCTATGCTCTGCAAGGACGTTGGAGTAAGGATGGAAATAACTGAGTATATCTCAGTTAAGCGGCCAATCACCAAAGCATCAATAGAAAAACAACAAGCACAGGATGACCCCATCAAGAAGAGAACACAGGAAATTCTCCCAGAAATCCCTCAATCTGAATATTGGGAGTATCTTGAAACATCTATTACCAAGATGCAAGAAGCTATGGAACAAATAAAGAAAGAACAGAAGGAACAAAGTAGCATTCTTTGTATTTGCTTAAAGAACAGAAGGAGCAAGGGCGTGATTTAAGGGAATTGAAGCGCCAGAAATTATCTCTTGAAGGACCAAGCACCCCGCAGATTAGAGGAACATCCACTTCCCAGAACACAGGTTGTTAAATTTCAATCTTAGCCTTAACTCTGTGATAACTGTTTTTATTTTAGTTTTACCTTAGGAGTCATATATAGTAGTAATTAGTATCTATATTTTTGATTTTATCTCCAATTAAGCTATAATTTAATTTTATCATCATCATTAAACATGAATAAAATAGAAGAATTTCTTTAGAATAAGAGGCAATAAATTTCGAGTTTTTTTTTACAAGAAAAATTCTAATTATTTACATGTGGTGGCAATGCTTTCTGTCTCCTGAATGAATGCTTGAACAGTGCATATGTCTTTTGAATTTGATGTTTAAGACTGTTAAATATGTTGGCTCTTGAAAGAATGATGAGCATGAGACATGTTATTGATAATCTGAAAAATCATAAAAATGATTCTTGAAGCAAGAAAAAGCAGCGAATACAAAAGCTTGCAGAAAAAAAATAGAGAAAGAAAAAGAAAAAGCAAGCAGAAAAAGCCAAAGCTCTTAGCAAAGCTGAGTCACAATCTGAAAAGGTTCACCCAATTATGTGTCTGTGGCATTTATGTATCCGGTGGTAATACTGGAAAACAAAGTGCTTAGGGCCACGGCCAAGACTCATAAAGTAGCTGTGTTCAAGAATCATCATACTGAAATAGGAGAATCAATAACACTATCTGCATTCTAAGTTCCTATAGATGCCAATCACTCTGAGCTTTAATGGATAAAGTGAGATGCCAAAACTATTCGGAAGCAAAAAGCTACTAGTCCCGCTCATCTAATTAGAATCTGAGCTTCACTCAAAAACTCTGAGATATTATTGCTTCTTGACTTATTAGTAGTATATTTTATTTATCTAGTTGCTTGGGGACAAGCAACAGTTTAAGTTTGGTGTTGTGATGAGCGGATATGTTATACGCTTTTTGGGATTAATTTCATATAGTTTTTAGTATGTTTTAGTTAGTTTTTAGTTTATTTTCATTAGTTTCTAGAAAAAATTCATATTTCTGGACTTTACTATGAGTTTGTGTGTTTTTCTGTAATTTCAGGTATTTTCTGGCTGAAATTGAGGGAGCTGAGCAAAAATCTGATTCGGCTGAAAAAGGACTGCTGATGTTGTTGGATTCTGACCTCTCTGCACTCGAAATTGAATTTCTGGAGCTACAAGAGTCCAAATGGCACGCTTCCAATTGCGTTGGAAAGTAGACATCCAGGGCTTTCCAGAAATATATAATAGTCCATACTTTGCTCAAGGATAGACGATGTAAACTGGCGTTCAACGCCAGTTCCATGTTGCAATCTGGCGTCCAGCGCCAGAAACAAGTTACAAGTTGGAGTTCAACACCAGAAACAGGTTACAACCTGGCGTTGAATGCCCAAAACAGCCCATGCACGTGAGAAGCTTAAGTCTCAGCCCCAGCACACACCAAGTGGGCCCTAGAAGTGGATTTCTGCACCATCTATCATAGTTTACTCATTTTCTGTAAACCTAGGTTACTAGTTTAGTATTTAAACAACTTTTAGAGATTTATTTTGTATCTCATGACATTTTAGATCTAATCTTTGTACCTTTTGATGGCATGAGTCTCTAAACTCCATTGTTGGGGGTGAGGAGCTCTGCTGTGTCTCGATGAACTAATGCAAGTATTTATGTTTTCCATTCAAACATGCGTGTTCCTATCTAAGATATCCATTCGCACTTCAATATGAATGTGATGAACGTGACAATCATCATCATTCCTCCACGAACGCGTGCCTGACAACCACTTACGTTCTACTGTAGAATGAATGAATATCTCTTATATCTCTTAATCGAAATCTTCCTGGTATAAGCTAGATTGATGGCAACATTCAAGAGAATCCGGAAAGTCTAAACCTTGTCTGTGGTATTCTGAGTAGGATTCAGGGATTGAATGACTGTGACGAGCTTCAAACTCGCGAGTGCTGGGCGTAGTGACAGACGGAAAAGGATAGTAAATCCTATTCCGGTACGATTGGGAACCTGCAGATGATTAGCCGTGCGGTGATAGCGCACCTGGACCCTTTTCACTGGAAGGATGGATGGTAGCCATTGACAACGGTGATCCACCAACACATAGCTTGCCATAGGAGGACATGCGTGCGTGAATCAGAAACAGAGGAAAGCAGAATTTCAGAAGACAAAGCATCTCCAAAACTCCAACATATTCTCCATCATTGCATACAAGTATAATTTGTGTTCTGCCCTTTTATTCCTTGCAATCAAATTTGATAAGTGAATTATTTTATTGTTTTCCTGACTAAGAGGTACAAGATAACCATAGATTGCTTCAAGCCAATAATCTCCGTGGGATCGACCCTTACTCACGTAAGGTATTACTTGGACGACTCAGTGCACTTGCTGGTAAGTTGTGCGAATTTGTGAAGAACTGTGATTTCCAATTTCGTGCACCAGAAACCATGTACTTCTTGTTCTTTTGTAATTAAAACATTTTTCATTTAGGAAAGGTGATAGATTCATAGGGCATTCATAGCTTTAAGGCATAGACATTAAGATACTAATGATCATGTAATAAAGATACAAATATAAATAAAACATAAAGCATAGTAAACGAAAAACAGAAAATAAAGAGCAAGGAAATTAAAGAACGGGTCCACCTTAGTGATGGCGGCTAGTTCTTCCTCTTGAATATCTTACGGAGTGCTTGAGCTCCTCAATGTCTCTTCCTTGCATTTGTTGCTTCTCCCTCATATCTCTTTGATCTTCTCTAATCTCATGAAGAATGATGGAGTGCTCTTGGTGCTCCACCCTTAGTTGTCCCATGTTGGAACTTAATTCTCCTAGGGAGGTGTTAATTTGCTCCCAATAGTTTTATGGAGGAAGGTGCATCCCTTGAGGTATCTCAGGAATTTCATGATGAGGAATTTCCTCATGCTCTTATTGAGGTCCATGAGTGGGCTCTCTTATTTGCTCCATCCTCTTTTTAGTGATGGGCTTGTCCTCTTCAATGAGGATGTCTCCCTCTATGACAATCCCAGCCAAATTGCAGAGGTGACAAATGAGGTGAGGAAAGGCTAACCTTGCCAAAGTGGAGGACTTGTCAACCACCTTGTAGAGTTCTTGAGGTATAATCTCATGAACTTCCACTTCCTCCCCAATCATGATACTATGGATCATGATGGCCCGATCCACAGTTACTTCGGATCGGTTGCTAGTAGGAATGATAGAGCGTTGGATGAACTCCAACCATCCTCTAGCTACAGGCTTAAGGTCCAGTCTTCTCAATTGAACCGGTTTGCCTCTTGAGTCACTTTTCCATTGAGCTCCTTCCACACATATTTCCATGAGGACTTGGTCCAACCTTTGATCAAAGTTGACCCTTCTAGTGTAGGGGCATGCATTTTCTTGCATCGTTGGCAAGTTGAACGCCAACCTTACATTTTCCGGACTGAAATCTAAGTATTACCCCCGAACCATTGTGAGTCAATTCTTTGGATTCGGGTTCATACTTTGATCATGGTTCCTAGTGATCCATGCGTTTGCATAGAACTCCTGAACCATTAAGATTCTGACTTGTTGAATAGGATTGGAGAAAACTTCCCATCCTCTTCTTCTAATCTCATGTCGGATCTCCGGATACTCACTCCTTTTGAGCTTGAAAAGGACCTCAGGGATCACCTTTTTCTTGGTCACAACTTCATAGAAATGGTCTTGATGGACCTTTGAGATGAATCTCTCCATCTCCCATGACTCGGAGGTGGAAGCTTTTGCCTTCCCTTTCCTCTTTTTAGATGTTTCTCCGGCCTTAGGTGCCATAAATGGTTATGGAAAACAAAAAGCAATGCTTTTACCACACCAAACTTAAAGTGTTTGCTCGTCCTCGAGCAAAGAAGAGAGAATGAAAGAGAAGGAGAAGAAAATGGAGGAGATGGAGGGTGAGGGTGAGTTCGGCCAAGGGGGTATAAAGTGTTTGTGATGTATGAATTTGAAGGAGTGATGAGGGGTATATATAGGAGTGGGGGGAGGCTTGGTTCGTGTATTTGGGGTTGGGTTTGGGAGGGAAAAAGAATTTTGAACTTGAAGGTAGGTGGTGTTTTGGGGAAAAGTGAATGAGGAGATTGGTGAAGGGTATTTGCGGGAGAGGGTAGGATTTGATAGGTGAAGGGTATTTAGGGAAGAGTGTTATGAAAAGGTGTGAAGAGGAGAAAAGAAGAGGTGGGGTAGGTGGAGATCCTGTGGGGTCCACAGATCCTGAGGGGTCAAGGACTTTAACATCCCTGCTCCATTTAGACGTGCAAAATGCCCTTAGAGTGCAATTCTGGCATTAAACGCCAGATTGCTGCTTGTTTCTGGCATTTAACGCCAGCTTTTCTCCCTTTCTTGGCGATTAACGCCAACTTGGTGCCCTGTTCTGGCGTTAAACGCCAATCTGGTGCCTATTTCTGGCATTAAATGCCACTCTGGTGCCCATTTCTGGTGTTAAACACCCAGAATGGTGCCAGACTGGGCGTTTAACGCCCATTCTGCTACTCTTACTGGCGTTTAAACGCCAGTAAGCTCTTCCTCCGGGGTGAGCTATTTTTAATGCTGTTTTTCATTCTATTTTTTATTTTTCAGTTGTTTTTGTGACTACACATGATCATCAACCTAAAGAAAACATAAAATAACAATGGAAAATAAATAGATATAATTAAATAACATTGGGTTACCTCCCAATAAGCACTTCTTTAATGTCAATAGCTTGACAGTGAGCTCTCATGGAGCCTCACAGATAATCAGAGCAGGGTTGGGGCCTCTCAATACCAAACTTAGAGTTTGGTTGTGGCCTCTCAACACCAAACTTAGAGTTTGCTTGTGGCCTCCCAACACCAAACTTAGAGTTTGATTATGGGGGTTTTGTTTGACTCGGTATTGAGAGAAGCTTTTCATGCTTCCTCTCCATGGTTACAGAAGGAGAACCTTGAGTCTTGAATACAAAGTAGTCCTTATTCAACTTAAAGACCAACTCTCCTCTGTCAACATCAATCACAGCTTTTGTTGTGGCTAGGAAGGGTCTGCCAAGGATGATGGATTCATCCTCATCCTTCCCAGTGTCTAGGATTATAAAATCAGCAGGGGTGTAAAGGCCTTCAACCTTCACTAGCACATCCTCTTCTAGTCTATAAGCCTGTTTCATTGATTTGTCTGCCATCTCTAGTGAGATTCTTGCAGCTTATACCTCAAAGATTCCTAGTTTCTCCATTACAGAGAGTGGCATGAGGTTTATCCCTGACCCCAGGTCACATAGAGCCTTCTCAAAGGTCATAGTGCCTATGGTATAAGGTATGAAGAATTTTTCGGGATCTGGTTTCTTCTGAGGTAATGTCTGCCTCATTAATGCATTCAGTTCATTGGTGAACAAGGGGGGTTCATCCTCTCAAGTCTCAGTACCAAATAACTTGGCATTCAGCTTCATGATTGCTCCTAGATATTTAGCAACTTGCTCTTTAGTGATGTCTTCATCCTCTTCAGAGGAAGAATATTCATCAGAGCTCATGAATGGCAGAAGGAAGTTCAATGGAATCTCTATGGTCTCTGTATGAGCCTCAGATTCCTTTGGTTCCTCAAAGGGAAAGGGAAACTCTTTTCTGTCCAGAGGATGTCCCATGAGGCTTTTCTCACTGGGACTCACATCCTCCTCACTCTCTCCAGGTTCGGCCATGTTGTTCATGGTTATGGCCTTGCACTCTCTCTTGCGATTTTCTTCTGTATTGATTGGGAGAGTACTGGGAGGAATTTCAGTAATTTTCTTACTCAGATGACCCACCTGTGCCTCCAAATTTCTAATGGAGGACCTTGTTTCATTCATGAAACTTAGTGTGGTCTTGGATAGATCAAAGACTATGGTTTCCAGGCCGGAATGGCTCTGTTCAGAATTCTCTGTCTATTGATGAGAAGATGATGGAAAAGGCTTGCTATTGCTAAACCTATTTCTTCCACCATTATTATTGAAGCCTTGTTGAGGCTTCTGTTGGTCCTTCCATGAGAAATTTGGATAATTTCTCCATGAAGGATTATAGGTGTTTCCATAGGGTTCTCTCATGTAATTCACCTCTGCCATTGTAGGGTTCTTAGGATCATAAGCTTCTTCTTCAGAAGATGCTTCTTTAGTACTGTTGGATGCAGCTTGCAATCTATCCAGACTTTGAGAAATCATATTGACTTGCTGAGTCAATATTTTGTTCTGAGCCAATATGCCATTCAGAGTATCAATTTCAAGAACTCCTTTCTTCTGAGTTGTCCCATTATTCACAGGATTCCTTTCAGAAGTGTACATGAATTGGTTATTTGCAACCATTTCAATGAGTTCCTGAGCTTCTTCAGGCGTCTTCTTCAGATGAAGAGATCCACCAGCAAAGTTGTCCAATGACATCTTGGACAGTTCAGACAGACCATCATAGAATATGCATATGATGCTCCATTCTGAAAGCATACCAGAAGGACACCTTCGGATCAATTGCTTGTATCTTTCCCAAGCTTTATAGAGGGATTCACCTTCCTTCTGTCTGAAGGTTTGGACTTCCACTCTAAGCTTACTCAATTTTTGAGGTGGAAAGAACTTTTCCTAGAAGGCATTGACCAGCTTTTCCCAAGAGTTCAGGCTGTCCTTAGGTTGTGAGCCCAACCATATCCTAGCTCTGTCTCTTACAGCAAAAGGGAA
>NC_029793.2:73601199-73614327 GCF_000816755.2 Arachis ipaensis | reverse complement strand
CTCAGGGTCAACCCCATGAGTCTTAACAGTGTCACAGATTTGTAAGAACTCAGCTAAAAACTGATGAGGATCTTCCAATGAAAGTCCATGATACTTGCAATTCTGCTGCATTAGAGAAACTAATTGAGGCTTAAGCTCAAAGTTGTTTGCTCCAATTGCAGGAATTGAGATGCTCCTTCCACAGAAGTCAGAAGAGGGTGCAATAAAGTCACCAAGCATCTTCCTTGCATCTCCACCATTGTTGTTGGGTTCGGCCATGTTTGTTTTGTCTGCTTCCTTTTTGAAAATTTCTGTTAGGTCCTCTCCAGAGAGTTGTGCTTTAGCTTCTCTTAGCTTTGTCTTCAAGGTCCTTTCAGGTTCAGGATCAGCTTCAACAAGAATGCCTTTATCTTTGTTCCTGCTCATATGATAGAGAAGAAGACAAAGAAAGTATGTAATCCTCTATGTCACAGTATAGAGATTCCTTAATGTGTCAGAGGAAAAGAAGAATGGAAGGATGAGATAGAGAGGAGAATTCGAACTTATGAAGAAGGAGAGAGTCCGAATTGCTAATTGAGGAGGAGTGTTAGTCCTTAAATGGAATAAGGTGAGGAGGGGGAGAGAATTCGAATTTAAATTAAAATAAAAAGAAAATATTTTTGTTTTTATTTTAAAATGTAGTTAGAATTCAAAAATTAGAAAGGGAAATAAAATGAAATTCAAAAACTAAATAAATTGCTTAATTAAAAAGATTTTTTTTTGAAAAAGTAGTTTTAAAAAAGATATTATTGAAATAGAAAACTTTTAGAATCAAACAAAAAGTCAAGTAGTTAATTGAAAAAGATTTGAAAATCAAATTTTTAAAAAGATAAGAAGTTAGAAAAAGATTTGATTTTGAAAATTAAAGTTGATTACTTAACTAACAAGAAATTAAAAGACATGATTTCAAAATTTAAAAATTGAACCTTTCTTAATAGGCAAGTAACAACTTGAGATTTTTTTGAATCAATCATATTAAATATTAGAAATAAGAAAAATATTGTGAAAATCATTTTGGAATTTTCGAAAATATAAGAAAAGAAAATTGAAAAAGATGTGATTTGAAAAAGGTTTGATTTTGAAAAACAAAATCTCCCCTCCTGTGCCATCCTAGCGTTAAACTCCCAGAATGGTATCCATTCTGGCGTTTAACGCCCAAAATACTACCCTTTTGGGCATTTAACGCCCAGCCAGGTACCCTGGCTGGCGTTTAAACGCCAGTTTTCCTTCCTCACTGGGTGTTTTGAATGCCCAGCTTTTTCTTTGTAATTCCTCTGCTCTATGTTCTGAATCTTCAATTTTCTGTATTATTAATTTGAAAAGACATAATTTTAAAAATTTTTGAATTTTTAATAATGAGAGAGAAAAATAACAGAATGAACTAAACATGGAAAATCAATATCAAAACAAATAATGCATACAAGACACCAAACTTAGAAGTTTGTATACTAGGGGCAATAACAATTTGAAAATGCATATGAAAAACAACAAAAGACACCAAACAGGAGAGTTTAAAGATCAGAATAAAGAAAATCATCAAGAACAACTTGAAGATCAACAAACAACATCATGCATAAAATTTCGAAAAATGCAAGAAAAGGAAAAACATGCAATTGACACCAAACTTAAAATTTGACACTAGACTCAAACAAGAAAGACAAAATATTTTTGGTTTTATGGTTTTATAAAACTTTTTTGTATTTTTTTCGAAAACTAATTGGAAAAAGAGAAAATAAGGAATTCAAAATTTTTAATGAGAATTCTAGGAATCATGCAATGTTAGTCTAAAACTCCGGTCCAGGAATTAGACATGGCTTCACAGCCAGCCAGACTTCAACAGATCATCATGAAACTCTAGAATTCATTTTTAAAAATTCTGAAGTCATAGAATAATTTATTTTTTGAAAATTTTTTTGAAAATAAAATAAAAGCCAAAAAGCTTAAATATAAAATAAAATACCTAATCTGAGCAACAAGATGAACCGTCAGTTGTCCAAACTCGAACAATCCCCGGCAACGGCGCCAAAAACTTGGTGCACGAAATTGTGATCTCTGAAACGGCGCCAAAAACTTGGTACGCACAATCGTAATCTCAACTCTTTTTCACAACTCCGCACAACTAAACAACAAGTGCACTGGGTCATCCAAGTAATAAACCTTACGTGAGTAAGGGTCGATCCCACAGAGATTGTCGGCTTGAAGCAAGCTATGGTCATCTTGTAAATCTCAGTCAGGCAGATTCAAATGGTTATGTGGTTTTGAGAATTAAAATATAAATAAAATATAAAATAAGATAGAAATACTTATGTAATTCGTTGGTGGGATTTCAGATAAGCATATGGAGATTCTTGTTGCTTCTAAATCTCTGCTTTCCTACTGTCTTTATTCAATCATTCATACTCCTTTCCATGGCAAGCTGTATGTTGGGGGATCACCGTTGTCAATGGCTACCGTCCGTCCTCTCAGTGAAAATGGTCCAAATGTGCTGTCACCGCACGGCTAATCATCTGTCGGTTCTCACTCATGTTGGAATAAGATCCATTGATCATTTTGCGTCTGTCACTATGCCCAACACTTGTGAGTTTGAAGCTCGTCACAGTCATCCCATCCCAGATCCTACTCGGAATACCACAGATAAGGTTTAGACTTTTCGGATCTCAAGAATGCTGCCAATTGATTCTAGCTTATACCACGAAGACTCTGATCTCAAGGAATTGAAAGCTCTGTTGTCAGGAGAGACAATCAAACACATAGACCAGGAATCCAAGAGATATGCATTCAAGCTTGTTTTCATGTAGAACAGAAGTGTTTGTCAGGCACGCGTTCATAAGTGAGAATGGTGATGAGTGTCACTTGATCATCACATTCATCATATTCTTGTGTGCGAATAGAATAAGAATAAGCTTGAATTGAACAGAAAAAAAAGGTACTTTGCATTAATTCATGAGGAACAGCAGAGCTTCACACCTTAATCTATGGGGTGTAGAAACTCCACCGTTGAAAATACATAAGTGATAATGGTCCAGGCATGGCCGAATGGCTAGCCCCCAAACGTGTACAATGATCAAAATAATAACATAAGATGATCAAAAGATGAAAATACAATAGTGAAAGGTCTTATTTATAATAAACTAGTATGGGTGTTTAACTCTAGCTTTTATGCCAGCTCTGGCATTTAACGCCAGAATAGGGTAGAAAGTTGGCGTTTAAACGCCAGTTTGCGGTATCAAAACTCGGGCAAAGTATGGACTATTATATATTTCTGGAAAGCCCAGGATGTCTACTTTCCAACGCAATTGAGAGCGCACCAATTGGGTTTCTGTAGCTCCAGAAAATCCAATTTGAGTGCAGGGAGGTCAGAATCCAACAGTATCTGCAGTCCTTTTTCAGCCTCTGAATCAGATTTTTGCTCAGGTCCCTCAATTTCAGCCAGAAAATACCTGAAATCACAGAAAAACATACAAACTCATAGTAAAATCCAGAAATGTGAATTTTGCTTGAAAACTAATAAAAATATACTAGAAAGTAGCTAGATCCTACTAAAAACTACCTAAAACAATGCCAAAAAGCGTATAAATTACCCGCTCATCAAACACCAAGAACACTTTGAAGATCATGATAAATATCAAGAACATATTTTTTAAAATTTTTAAGAAAAGAAAGACATGCAAGACACCAAACTTAAGAACTTTTGTACTAGGGACACTAACAATTTGAAAATGCATATGAAAAACAAGAAAAGACACAAAACAAGAAAATGTAAAGATCAAACAAAGAAAATCATCAAGAACAACTTGAAGATCATGAAGAACATAATGCATGAATTTTTGAAAATTTTAAGAAAATTAAAAAAAAAAATACAATTGACACCAAACTTAAAATTTGACACAAGACTCAAATAAGAAACACAAAATTTTTTGGTTTTTTATGATTTTATTAAATTTTTTTTGAAATATTTTTAAAAACTTTTTGAAAAGAAAATAAAGGTTGAAACAAGAAATAAGGTTACCTAATCTAAGCAACAAGATGAACCGTCAGTTGTCCAAACTCGAACAATTCTTGGCAACGGCGCCAAAAACTTGGTGCACGGAATTGTGATCACACTTTTCACAACTCCGATACAACTAACCAGCAAGTACACTGGATCGTCCAAGTAATAAAACCTTACACGAGTAAGGGTCGATCCCACGGAGATTGCCGGCTTGAAACAAGCTATGGTCATCCTGTAAATCTTAGTCAGGCGGATTCAATTGGTTATGAGGTTTTGATAATTAAAAGATAAATAAAACATAAAATAAAATAAGATACTTATGTAATTCATTGGTGGGAATTTCAGATAAGCGTTTGGAAATGCTTTGTTGCTTCTGAACCTCTGCTTTCCTATTGTCTTCATCCAATCATGCGTGCTCCCTTCTATGGCAAGCTGTATGTTGGTGGATCACCGTTGTCAATGGCTACCATCCATCCTCTCAGTGAAAATGGTCCAGGTACGGTTTCTGTACGGCTAATCAACTGTCGGATCTCACGTCTCAGATGAGAAATACCAGGCAAAGCTACCGCACGGCTAATCATCTGTCGGTTCTCACTTGTGTCAGAATAAGATCTCTCTATCCTTTTGTACACTGTCACTGCGCCCAACATTCGTGAGTTTGAAGCTCGTCACAGTCATCCCATCCCAGATCCTACTCAGAATACCACAGACAAGGTTTAGACTTTCCGGATCTCAGGAATGCTGCCAATTGGTTCTAGCCTCTACCACGAAGGTTCTAATCTCATGGATTCAAATGCTCTGTTGTCAGGAGAGGCAAGTCAAATCCGTGGATCAGAGACCCAAGAGACTATACTCCGGCTGTCGTCCAATAACTACGTTGAACATCATGTAGACCGCTTGTGGTTGTTAGGCACGCAGATCTTGGCTAAGCGAGTAACGAACATAGTGGGTGATTGTCATGGGTCACCCCTTCATTCTGACTTAACAGAATTAAGTACGAGATTATATCTTGGAGAAGAAGTAAGCGTGAATTGAAAGAAAAACAATAGTATTTGTATTGATCCATGAAAAACAGTAGAGCACCGCACTTTAATCTATGAGGTGTAGAAACTCCACCGTTAGAAAAATACATAAGAGAAAAAGGTCTAGGCATGGCCAAATGGCCAACTTCCCAAATGTGAAAAATGGCATAATATGATAAAAGTTCTGAATACAATGGGAAAGACTAGTATTTATACTAAACTAGTTACTAAGGATTACAGAAATTGAGTAACTAAGTGCAAAGAGTGCAGAAATCCACTTCCGGGGCCCACTTGGTGTGTGCTTCGGCTAAGCATTGAGCTTTACACATGCATAGGCCTTTTCTGGAGTTAAATGCCAGCTTGGATGCCAGTTTGGGCGTTTAACTCCAGTTCTGGTGCAAGTTCCGGCGTGTTACACCAGAAAAGGGTCTCTGGCTGTCATTGAATGCCAGTTTGGGCCATCAAATCTCAAGTAAAGTATGGACTATTATATATTTCTGGAAAGCCCAAGATGTTATCTTTTAAGCCCAATTGAAAATGCGCCAATTGAACTTTTATAGCTCCAGAAAAACGTGTTTGAGTGCAGAGAGGTCAGAATCCAACAACATCTGCAGTCCTTTCTCAACCTCTGAATCAGATTTTTGCTCAGGTCCCTCAATTTCAGCCAGAAAATACGTGAAATTATAGAAAAATACACAAAATCATAGTAAAGTCCAGAAATATGATTTTTGCATAAAAACTAATAAAAATATATTAAAAAAGTAACTAAAACCTACTAAAAACTACCTAAAAACAGTGCCAAAAAGCGTATAATTTAACTGCTCATCACTTCCCTCCTTAAATTGTAACCATAATAAAATTCAAATTCAAACTTGAAATAGAATCAAAATTCAAATAAAATCAAATTGAACTAATTAATGTTTTCCTCTAGCCAAACTTCCAATATTCTCCTCTTGCAAATCCTCAATTAATATTGTTATTGGTGGGTCTAAGTTAAGCCTTGAATTAATCACTTGAGTGATGAAGAATTGGAGGGTTTTGGTGAATACAATAAGCCCCTGGGGGTGACCCATTCCTCATATGCTATGTGAGGCATTCACGTTGTACGTGAAGTCTTGCGATGGCCCATATTGCTCTCTGGCTTGATTCACGTTGTACATGAAATATTCTATGTTGAACGTGGCCTTGAATTCATTCAATATTTGCTCCTGTTTAGCCCTAGGTATTGTACGTGGAAAATCTCACATACTATGTGAAAGTGCAATCATGCATACGGATGCTAGATGCGTACGCATGACACCTCTACTTCCCATGTTGATGCTTTCACGTCCTACGTTGATGTCTTCACGTACAACCTTGAATTGGGGGTCATGCGTACACATGATTAAACATTTTTCACTACTTGTGCGTATGCGTGAGTGATGCGTACGCACGACCTCTGTTTTGGCGTTGTATGCAAGTGCTCCCACATTGTATGTTGAAAGACCTCGTGCCCCTAGGATAGCATAATTGGTTGGTGTGGTACGCTTGCCCTCCCACGTTGTATGTGAGGCTTGGTTTCAATACAGAGAGCTATCTGTTTAGTCTAGAGAGCTTTTTGCTTGCTTCTCTATCATTGTTATTTCTTGCTCAAAGTGATTCCTGGCTTCCTTTTTCTTTAATCTTCATCAATTCTCTTATAAATTCTCTTGTAATCAATGAATGCATATTAACTCAAAGTATTTCTCAATTAATCATGAAATCACTTTGTATCTTGAAATAATTTTTAGTTTATTGAATAAAATTCTAAGAGAAAAACACTAAAGATGTGAACGCATCAAAAATCACCTTCGACGGCGTGTCAAAATGACATGCCTCTTCATCCTGGCATGCAAAACGCCCAAAAAATATGGCCCTGGAAGGAGTTGATTTGGGTGTGTGGCACGCCCATGTACCAAGCGTGTTGCACGCCCACTTGTTGCAATAATTTGGCTCCATGGATCCTTGGCCTGGCGTGCCATGCCCCTATGCTGGCATGTTGCACACCAGGTCCTCTGCTTTGGCTTGTATGGGCATGATGCACGCCCTGCTTTCTGGCGTGTTACACTGCAGTTCTCTATTTTTTGGAGGATGCTTTTCTGGTTGTGTTCCTTTGCTTATGGTTTGCTTCTCCTTTGCTATCATTTTCCTGCAATTAATAAGAAATCAAAGCAATCAAAGTATTAACAGAATAACCTTGATAATCATATAATCACTAAGCAAAAAGTCATCAAAATTCTATAAGAAATGTAACAACCTAACTCCCGGTATGCCATGGTCATACAAGAAGCTAAGTGTCATTAACTTGTTTCCAAATTATTAACTATTATTTAATATATGAGCCTGTGCCTTGTTAGAGCGTTGCCAATTTCACGAGTAATTAATTTTTTTTTTTTGAAAACTTTGCAGGCGATAAAAAGAATATAAATAAACATACACAGGCAGAATTATAAAGGAACATAAAGAAACATCAAAACGTAACTCATAATATACATTGGTGCGCGAATTTTGATTTCGCACAACTTCACCGGCAAGTGTACTAGGTCGTCTAAGTCATACCTCAGGTGAGTGACGGTCAATCCCACGAGGATTATTGGATTGAGCAAGCAATAGTTATCTTGCTAGACTTAGTCAGGAAAATAGTAAAAAGTGGTTGTTGTTGTAAATGCATAAACAGTAAATCAGAAAGCAAATAAACAGAATTGGAGTAAAACAATAATGAGAAAATAATTAAGGTTTCAGAGATGTTTATCTTTTCGGATCAAGACATCTTACCAACTATTTTAACAATGAGTAATTCATTCTATGGCAAACCATAAGTGATTAAAACCTAATCTCTTAGTGAGTTAATCTCCCTTAATCTAACTAAAATGCCACAGACAAGGTCAATTCTTTCAGATCATAGGGTAAAGTTCAGAAATCTAGTTTAGCAACACAAAAACCTCAATTACCCAAAGCTAATTGGATTTTATGTCATATATCTAATTAGCTTAGGTAAATCGCAGTTTAGGAGGGGTTTCTTTTATGGCAGGACATCTTGGCTAGTTTTACAAGCCATTTTTAGTATGTTTTAGGTTAGTTTCATGCATTTTCTTAGGCAATAAGCAATTATTTGGATGAGTTATGCATACATGTCTTGATTCAATCAAATGTTGTGAATTATAAATATTTTCATGAGAATAATGCAAGGATTAATTGATGCAATGAATGATGCATTATCTTGTAATTTGAGCAAGGCTTTGATGCAATTGTTTAATTGATTTCAGGCAAAGAAGAAGCAGAGACAAAGTGGCGTTAGTGGCCAACTTAGGCACACTAACGCCAGCACCAACGTGGACCAAGCAAGGATAAGTGGCGTTAGTGGCCAAGTTAGGCACACTAACGCCAGTAACAACGTGGCTAAGGGAAGACTTGATGGCATTAATGGCAACGTTGGTGCCATTAATGCCAGCAGCAACGTTGGGAAACAAGAGCAAAGTGGCATTAGTGGAGGCGTTATCCACCCACTAACACCAGCGATGGTTCAAATGCAAGGTAGGAGTGGCATTAGTAGCAATGTTAGTGCCACTAACACTAGTGCTAACGTGACATGAGGAGGATTGGTGGTGTTAGTGGTGGCATTAGTGCCACTAACGCCGGCGACAAGGGCTATAAGGCAAGATTTGGTGGCGTTAATGGCCACGTTAATGCCACTAACGCCAAAAGCAACGTTGGCTGAGGCAAGGTGTGGCGTTAGTGCCACTAACGCCAGGAGTAATGTGGATTCAAGAGGTTTGCAACATTAGTGACCACGTTAGTGTCACTAACGTCATCGAACCATGCAACTAAACATGACGTTACTCACACTAACGCCCACACTAACGTGACTACTGCCTCAACTAAATCCTTCCAGAAAGCTGAGCAAAGCCTAAGGAGTTTGTTAACTGCTTCAACTAAGGCCAAGGGCCCATATCCAGATACTTGAAGACTCACCTGAGGATCAGAGAAGTAGTATATATAGGAGTAGTTTTGAACTAGACGGAGGGATTGGAAATCTGGGAATCCGGAATTGTAAACACTCATTTGTTCTTCTCTATAGTTAGTTTACTTTGAATGCACTTTACATTTCTATTTTCATTTTCCAGAGCCATGATCAATTAAACCCCTTTTCATCAGGGGAGGGAGCTCTGTTGTAATTCAATGGATCATTAATAGTTATTATTGTTCTTCTTCTATTCATTCTCTTTGATTTGCTTGAAAGCTTTCGGACTTCATCCAATTGTGCAATTGTCTCGGAAGAGAAATTGTTCATACTTGGATCCCCTCTGAACCTTAGAAGAGGAATGAGGGAATCATGCTAGAAATACTTTCTCATGTTGGACTAGATTAGGGTTTGAACGGGTATAGTGACATATAATCCTCCCAATGCTTTGATCTAGAAAAGCATGTGGTATAATCAGTGATCGTAATTCATCTCTTCCCATGAGTAATTAGATCAAAGAATTGGGCAATTGTTCAAGCTTAGAGAGACTGAATTGCCAAGGAATTGGGATTCAATCACCTAAGATTGCCAAGAGATCAATGAGTTGCATGGATTGAGGAGGAGATGAGAATGAACTTGATCCGGAAAATGCAACATCTCCTGAACCCAATGAGCTTTCCCATTTTTATCTTCCCATTCTCTATATTCTGTTTACTTCGATGTTCATCACCCTCATTCCCATTTAACTTCTTGCCATTTACTTTCTGCACTTTACATTTAGCAATTTACATTCCAGCAGTTTAATTCAGCTATTTACCTTTCCGTCATTTACATTTCTTGTTATTTATGTTTTTCGCCATTTAAATTTCTACAATCTCAACTCAATTATGTTCAATTCAACTAGACAATCCCTCTTATTAAAGTTTATCAACCAATCAATCCCTATTGGATTCGACCTCACTCTATTGTGAGTTTTTACTTGACGACAACTTTGGTATACCTGCCGAAGGAAGTTTGTATAGATACAAATTTTTCACGATCAAGTTTATGGTGCCGTTGGTGGGGATTGATTTTGCATTGACAATGACTAAGTCAAGGGATAACTATATTGAACATTTTTCTTTTGTTTTGTTAATTAGTTTAATTTCAGTTGGCTTGCTTTCATTTTTAGTAGTTTTAATTACTTTTCGTTGTGTATTTACATTCTTGTGCACACTAATCCACTAACTGTTTGACAATTTGCATCAATCACTTTAACCACACTCTTTTCACAAGGGTGGATTCCTTCACTGTGCTCTTTTGTTTGTTGCCATCTTATGTATGACACGTAAAAGGAGAGAGGCATCAACTTCATTTAAATCTGAACCAGAGAGAACTCTCCTTAGACGAAGGAGAGAAGCAATAGGCAAAAGGGTTATTGGTTCAGAGGAAGAAGAGGAAGAAGATTTAGATCTAAAAATGGAGGCTGAAATACCACAAAATCAGAACCATGGAGAGGGTGTTGGTAATCATGTTGTACAGGAGAGAAGAGTTCTAGGCTCTTTCATTAATCCCAATCTGGGAAATTATGGAAGCAGCATTCTAAAACCAACCATTCAAGCCAACAACTTTGAGTGTAATTCAATGGATCAATCATAGTTCTTGTTATTCTTATTCTTTTCATTCTCTTTGATTTGCTTGAAAGCTTTCGATCTTCATCCAATTGTACAATTATCTCGGAAGAGAAATTGTTCATACTTAGATTCCCTCTGAACCTTGGAAGAGGAATGAGGGAATCATGCTAGAAATACTTTCTCATGTTGGACTAGATTAGGGTTTGAACGGGTATAGTGACATATAATCCTCCCAATGCTTTGATCTAGAAAAGCATGTGGTATAATCAGTGATCGTAATTCATCTCTTCCCATGAGTAATTAGATCAAAGAATTGGGCAATTGTTCAAGCTTAGAGAGACTGAATTGCCAAGGAATTGGGATTCAATCACCTAAGATTGCCAAGAGATCAATGAGTTGCATGGATTGAGGAGGAGATGAGAATGAACTTGATCCGGAAAATGCAACATCTCCTGAACCCAATGAGCTTTCCCATTTTTATCTTCCCATTCTCTATATTCTGTTTACTTTGATGTTCATCACCCCATTCCCATTTAATTTCTTGCTATTTAGTTTCTGCACTTTACATTCAGCAATTTACATTCCAGCAGTTTAATTCAGCTATTTACCTTTCCGTCATTTACATTTCTTGTTATTTATGTTTTTCGCCATTTAAATTTCTACAATCTCAACTCAATTATGTTCAATTCAACTAGACAATCCCTCTTATTAAAGTTTATCAACCAATCAATCCCTATTGGATTCGACCTCACTCTATTGTGAGTTTTTACTTGACGACAACTTTGGTATACCTGCCGAAGGAAGTTTGTATAGATACAAATTTTTCACGATCAAGTTTATGGTGCCGTTGGTGGGGATTGATTTTGCATTGACAATGACTAAGTCAAGGGATAACTATATTGAACATTTTTCTTTTGTTTTGTTAATTAGTTTAATTTCAGTTGGCTTGCTTTCATTTTTAGTAGTTTTAATTACTTTTCGTTGTGTATTTACATTCTTGTGCACACTAATCCACTAACTGTTTGACAATTTGCATCAATCACTTTAACCACACTCTTTTCACAAGGGTGGATTCCTTCACTGTGCTCTTTTGTTTGTTGCCATCTTATGTATGACACGTAAAAGGAGAGAGGCATCAACTTCATTTAAATCTGAACCAGAGAGAACTCTCCTTAGACGAAGGAGAGAAGCAATAGGCAAAAGGGTTATTGGTTCAGAGGAAGAAGAGGAAGAAGATTTAGATCTAAAAATGGAGGCTGAAATACCACAAAATCAGAACCATGGAGAGGGTGTTGGTAATCATGTTGTACAGGAGAGAAGAGTTCTAGGCTCTTTCATTAATCCCAATCTGGGAAATTATGGAAGCAGCATTCTAAAACCAACCATTCAAGCCAACAACTTTGAGCTAAAATATCATATCATCACCCTGGTTCAAAATAATTGCTCATTTGCAGGGAGTGCCCAAGAAGACCCCAACCAACATCTATCTACATTCCTGAGAATCTGTGACACTGTGAAAGCCAATGGTGTTCACCCTGACACCTATAGATTGCTCTTGTTTCCCTTTTCTCTTAGGGACAAAGCATCTAAGTGGCTTGAATCCTTTCCCAAGGAAAGTCTTACCACCTGGGAGGATGTTGTCAACAAGTTTCTAACAAAGTTTTACCCTCCACAGAGGATAATCAAGTTGAGAACGGTAGTGCAAACCTTCATACAGCTAGATGGAGAAACCTTATATGAAGCTTAGAAAAGGTATAAGGAGCTAACAAGAAGATGTCCCCTTGACACGGGTGTGCAAAAAAACTGGTTTTACTGAACTGAATTGAAACTGAACTGAAACTGTTTTAAATAAACCAGTTTTTTTTAAATAAAAAACTGAACTGAAACTATAGTTTTTATGAAAACCAGTTTATTAAAAACCAGTTACTCCCTCCCTTCCCCCTTCTCTCTTTTTCTCTCTCTCTCTTTCTCTCTCTCTCCCCTTTTGTTTTTCTCTCTCCTCTCCTTCCTCTCTCTCTCTCTCCCTCCTTTCTCTCTTCTTCTTTCTCTCTCTTCCCCTTCCCTTCTTTCTCTCTCCTCTTCTCTCTTTCTCCTCTTTCTTCCCTTCTTTTTTCTCTTTTTTCTTTCTCTCTCAACCTTCTCTCAATCTATATTCCTCTTCTCTCTCTGTCTCTCCCCATCTTTTATCTAAAATAAGAGAGAGAAAGAGGGAAAAAAAAAGAGGAAAAAAGAGGAGAGAAAGAGAGATAGAAAAAAGAGAGAGGATGAGGAGGAGGAGAGAGAGAATGAGAGAGAAGGGAGGGGAGAAAGAGCGCAAGAGAGAGAGGAAGAGAGAGAGGGAGAAAAAGTGAGAGAAACAGAGAGAAAGAGAGAGGGGGAGAGAGAGAGAGGTGGAGAAGAGGGAAGGAGAGAGAGGGGAGAGAGATAGAGAGGAAAAGGGATAATGGAGAGAGAATAGAGAAAGGGATAGAGGGAGAAAAGAGAGAGAGAGAAAGGGGAGGTGGA
>NC_029793.2:73583213-73601141 GCF_000816755.2 Arachis ipaensis | reverse complement strand
GGGGGGGAGAGAAAAAGAGAGGAGGGAGAGAGAGAGAGAGAGAGAGAGAGAGAGAGAGAGAATGAGAGAAAGGGATAGAGAGAGAGAAAAAGGAGAGAGAGGAGGGGGAGAGAGAGAAAGACAAAGAGAGGGGAGGGGAGAAAGAGGGGAAACGGGAGAAAGAGAGAGAGAGAAAAGGAAAAGAGAGAAGAAGGAAAGAGAGAGAAAGTAGGGGGAGAGAAGGAGAGAAGAAGATAGAGAGGAAGAGGGGAAGGAAAGTGAGGGAGAGAAGGGAGATAGAGAGAGGAGGGGGAGAGAGAGGGAGAGAGAATAGAGAGAGAGGGGGGAGAGGGGAGAGAGAGAGTGAGAGAAGGAGAGAGAGTGTGGGAGAGAGAGGGGAAGAGAGAAAATGTAAAAACTAATTTTATATATGTTAAAAGTTAAAACTAGTTTTAGCCTATAAACTAGTTTAAATTGGTTTTTTCAATTAAAACTAGTTTTACTTTTATGAACTGGTTTAAACTGGTGCACTATATTGTAAACTGGTTTAAAACCAGTTTCTTATTTGACAAAGTAGTTTAGTTCAGTTTTTAAACCATTTAAAATGGTTTATTGCAGTTTCAATTCAGTTTATGAAAAAACTGAACCATGAACACCCCTACCCCTTGATATGTTCAACGAATTGGTACAACTACATATCTTCTTTGAAGGCCTTTTTAGAGAAGTAAAGAAGGCCCTGGACCACCCTTCAAGAGGCTCTCAATAACAAAAAGACCATAGAAGAGGCCATAGATATCATTAAAACAGTGGCTAACAGTGAGTACTTCTATGCCTCAGATCAGAGCACTAATAGAGGAGTGATGGAGTTAAGCCAAGTGGATGCTTTGTTAGCTCAGAACAAACTAATCACCAATCAATTGGTAGTTCTCATGAAGCAAATGGAGAAAAATCAGGTTGCAGCAATTAACACCCAACCAACAGTTCAAGAAGAAAGCAACACAGATGAAGGATGTGATTAGGAACAAGCCAATTATGTTGGAAACTCATCAAGACAACCCTATGATCCCCACTCCAAAACCTACAATCATGGTTGGAAGAACCACCCAAACTTTGGGTGGGGAGGCCAGCAAAGCCAAACCCAAGACCATAGACCACAAAACTCCAACCATTACAACAATTTTAATTATCAACCCTCTAACCGAATACCATATCAAGCCCCACATAACACTTCCTTCCAGCCTCACTATCAAGCACAGAATGGCCATTCTCAACCTCCAATTTCCAACCCAATTTCACATCCTCCCCCTGAGAATAAGCTATCAAGAATAGATAACTTACTGGGAAAGCTATTGGAGGAGTCTGAGGACAACAATGCTTTCAAGGAGGAAAGTAAGGTCCAATCTACAAAACCAAGGAGCTACCATCAAGAAACTTGAATCCCAAGTGGGATATCTCTCTCAGTAAATTCCTAAACCCACAGATAGCTTCCCAAGTGACACTGAAAACAATCCAAGAGGAGAAATAAAGAACCTGAAATGGGAAGAATGTAAGGCAATCACTCTAAGGAGTGAGATGTCCTTGGAAGAAAAAGCTATCAAGCCAACAGAGCACCACAAAAGGCCCTCAAAGGAGAAACTGGAAGAGCCAAAACAAGGAAATAACCCTGCACAGAGGGAGGATCTAATGGAGAAGGAAGTCTTGAAACCTTACGTGCCACAAGCACCATATCCTCAAAGACTTAAGGGTGGTGACAAAGAGAAGAAGTACTCTAGGTTTCTAGAGATATTCAAATCTCTGCATATCAACATCCCCTTCATTGAAGTCCTCCAACAAATTCCTTCATATATCAAATTCATGAAAGAGTTGCTGACCAAGAAGAATCCCTTGAAAGGTGGACAGACAGTAGTGATAACTAAAGAGTGCAGTGCCCTTATCCAGAAGGACTTACCTACAAAGAAGAAGGACCTAGGGAGCTTCCATTTCCCTTGTGCTATAGGGGATATGATGATTGACAGATGGTTTTGTGATCTTGGAGCGAGTATAAACTTGATGCCCCTGTCTCTCATGAGGAAGCAGAAAATTAATGAGTTGAAACCCACAAAAATAATCCTTCAGTTGGCTGACAAGACCTACAAATAAGCACTAGGAGTGGTGGAAAATATGCTGGTAAAGGTAGGAAAGTACTTCCTCCCCATAGACTTTGTTATTCTTGAGATGGAAGAAAGTTATCTTCATCCAATCATTCTAGCGAGACCAATTTTAGCTACAGCCAAAGCACTCATAGATGTTGAGAAAGGGGAGCTAATGTTGAGAACACGTCTTCAAACCCTCACATGATTCAGAACAAGAGAATAGAGGCCTGAAGGATGATCATGAGGGAGCAATTTTGGAGGAAGCAAGCGATGAACCACAAGCAGAGCCTCTGAAGCCACCTTTGGTGGAAAAATAGGAAATACAAGTGGTACAACAATCTAAAAGATCCAAGGAGGAACTAGAACTACAAGATTCAAAAGGAACAATCAGCAAGGATCCTCCTGAAACCAAAATCACTGAAGCACCACTTGAAAGAGAAAAGAGGCTTGAGAAGAAGGTGCCAAAAGGGTGGAAAAACAAAAAAATCCCTATAGAGGACTTCTCTCCAGGGGACAATGTGATATCGATCCACCAACCACTAATACCACCTCACTTTCCTGTGATACAATCTCAATTGCCTCAAGTGTACACAATCAACAAAGTCCTCTCATTGGAGCATGTAGAGATCTTCAAGGAAGGAAGTGGAGACAGATTCACTATGAGAGGGGAGGATCTAAGGCACTATGACTATCATCCTCCCTGACAAGATAACAACCATCAAGCTAGTGACGTTAAAGAAGCGCTTGTTGGGAGGCAACCCAACCAGAGGTAAACCTTTTTGTGATTCTTTTCTTTGTTTAATAAAGGGCCAAGTTAATCTTCTGTGCATTGCAAGGAGTTAAGTTTGGTGTTTCACACCAAAAGTGATTATCCCATGAGTCAATAATTCAAGGATGAATGTGTGATACTAAGTTTGGTGTTCCACCATGAATTTCACATGAACACACTGCAATCCTTCAATTAGCATAACAAATCACTAAATCCAAACAATCATTGAAGCCATTTGATTTTAGAATTTCTCTTAAGTTTGTTTTCTCAAAAATACTAAAGGCACATGATGGCACATTGTATGCACATAACTCATTGCATACAGAAGTAAGCAAGGAATTAAGTTTGGTGTTCACACACCAAAGTAAGTTTAGAAGCTTACAAACATACATGAATGCTAACCACTCAAGTGCTTCGAGAGCAAGCAACTTTCAATACCTCTGCAAGAAGACAATCAATCTCTTGAAAGGAATATGCACCATCATCTAAGTAGATAAAGAAGGATACAAAAGCCAAAGGTGGTGATGGCAAAGAGGAAACAAGAGGGGATCAAAAGGTTGTATTGTTACTTGACTGTTTCTAGATTAAATTTGTCAAATGAAGCTGCAATTGTACCCCTATTAATCAATGTCCATTCAGTCTTTAGGTCATTTTCATTATTTTGTTTTCTTTAGGTTTGTTTTGGCTTGCTGGTTTAGGTGACCATATCATTTCACCTTGTTTAAAGTGTATGCTTTGTGTCCTAAGCTTCAATAAAAGAAGATGTTGTGAAAAAGAAGAGTGAAGTCCAAGTTTGCAGAATAAGGTCCTAGTTATGTGGTGGTAAATGCTTAACTAACTAGTGGTTCACCAATAAGGTTGAAAGTTCGAATATCTCTTGAAATATGAGCTTAATGTGCACTCTATGAGTCTTAGATGAATAAAATGATCCTGGGAAGAAAAAAAAATGAAAAAGAAAGAAGAGAGCAAGCAATAAAGCTAGGCACCAATAGTTTGAATCCTGAGATATGTGTCTGTGGTGTTTTCATGCAAGGATATGCTTGGATGATTAGGTTCTAAGGAGTGCTTCATCACTTGATAACTTGGGTTAACAAACCCGGGATTTTCAACCAAAAGTCCACTATCAAGAGCAACCTTGTCACAAAGCATTTAGTAATCCAAAGAGGTGCTGGGCACCAAGGTCTTAGGGATGAATAACAAGCCATGTGCCTGTGGTGTGTACGTGTTGAGGAGAGGCTTGAGTAAGTAAGTCCTCAGGGGTGTTTCAACACGTAGCACCTTGAACCAACTGGTTCGGGAGTGTTGGCTGAAAGCTTATCATAAAGAGTTGCCTTAACACAGAGCACTTAGCTAAACAAAGTAATAAGCCTCTAGTAAAGAGAAAAAGAAAACAAAAACAAAGCTAAACTAAGGATCAAGAATAAGAGTCTCATAGAAGGCAATAGAGCGAGTATCTAAGAGCATATTATAGCCCAACAACAATATGAACCTAAGTTGTCATGCATGAAACTCCATGAAACAAGGATTTGAAATCTCTCAATAAGGACTCATATCTCTTTGTGTTTTCATTCATTCTTCTTATGTTTTATCACTTGCTTGGGGACAAGCAAGATTTAAGTTTGGTGTTGTGATGCCAGGGCATCTTGGCTAGTTTTACAAGCCATTTTTAGTATATTTTAGGTTAGTTTCATGCATTTTCTTAGGCAATAAGTAAGTATTTGGATGAATTATGCATACATGTCTTGATTCAATCAAACATTGTGAATTATAAACACTTTCATGAGAATAATGCAAGGATTAATTGATGCAATGAATGATGCATTATCTTGTGATTTGAGCAAGGCTTTGATGCAATTGTTTAATTGATTTCAGGAAAAGAAGAAGCAGAGACAAAGTGGCATTAGTGGCCAAGTTAGGCACACTAACGCCAATAACAACGTGGCTAAGGGAAGGCTTAGTGGCATTAATGGCAGCATTGGTGCCATCAGCGCCAGCAGCAATGCTGGAAAGCAAGAGCAAAGTGGCGTTAGTGGTGGCGTTATCCACCCACTAACGCCAACGATGGTTTAAATACAAGGAAGGAGTGGCGTTAGTGGCAACGCTAGTGCCACTAATGCCATTGCTAACGTGACATGAGGAGGATTGGTGGCGTTAGTGGTGGCGTTAGTGCCATTAATGCCAGTGACAAGGGCTATAAGGAAAGATTTGGTGGCGTTAGTAGCCACGTTAATGCCACTAATGCCAAGAGAATGTTGGCTAAGACAAGGTGTGGCGTTAATGGCCACGTTAGTGCCACTAACGCCAGGAGTAACGTGGATTCAAGAGGTTTACAACATTAGTGATCACGTTAGTGTCACTAATGTCATCGAGCCATGCAACTAAACATGACGTTACTCACACTAACGCCCACACTAATGTGACTACTGCCTCAACTAAACCCTTCCAGAAAGTTGAGCAAAGCCCAAGGTGTTTGTTAACTGCTTCAACTAAGGCCATGGACCCACATCCAGATACTTGAAGACTCACCTGAGGATCAGAGAAGTAGTATATATAGGAGTAGTTTTGAACTAGACGGGGGAATTGGAAATCTGGGAATCCGGAATTGTAAACACTCATTTACTCTTCTCTATATTTAATATACTTTGAATACACTTTACATTTATATTTTCATTTTCCAGAGCCATGATCAACTAAACCCCTTTTCATTGGGGGAGGGAGCTCTGTTGTAATTCAATGGATCAATAATAATTATTATTGTTCTTCTTCTATTCATTCTCTTTGATTTGCTTGAAAGGTTTTGAACTTCATCCAATTGTGCAATTGTCTCGGAAGAGAAATTGTTCATACTTGGATTCCCTCTGAACCTTGGAAAAGGAATGAAGGAATTAGGTTAGAAATGCTTTCGCATGTTGGACTAGATTGGGGGTTGGACAGATATAGTGACATATAATCCTCCCGATGCTTTTTTCTAGAAAAGCATGTGGTATAATCAGTGATCGTACTTCATCTCTTCTCATGAGCTATTAGATCAAAGAATTAGGCAATTGTTAAAGCTTAGAGAGATTGAATTGCCAAAGAATTGGGATTCAATCACCTAAAATTGCCAAGAGATCAATGAGTTGATGGATTGAGGAAGATATGAGAATAAACTTGATCCGGAGAATGCAACATCTCCTGAACCGAATGAGCTTCCCCATTCTTATCTTTCCATTCTCTATATTCTGTTTACTTTGATGTTCATCACCCCATTCCCATTTAATTTCTTGCTATTTACTTTATGCACTTTACATTCAGCAATTCACATTCCAGCAGTTTAATTCAGCTATTTACCTTTCCGTCATTTACATTTCTTGCTATTTACATTTTCCGTCATTTAAATTTCTGCAATCTCAACTCAATTATGTTCAGTTCAACTAGACCATCCCTCTTATTAAAGTTGATCAATCAATCAATCCCAGTGGGATTCGATCTCACTCTATTGTGAGTTTTTACTTGACGACAAATTCGGTATACTTGCCGAAGGAAGTTTGTAGAGATACAAATTTTCTACGATCAATTTTCAAGCTGTAGCCCAAGTGAGATAGCTCTCTCAAGAATCACAAGAGCTCATGTAGAATAAGGGGTCGTACTATCGTTCCACCCCAGATTCATAAGATTAAGAACGAAAGCAACACCTTAGAATTGAATCAGACATTAATTAAAGTAGAAGAATAATAACCTTAATCTATAGAAATAAACAGAGCTCCTAACCTCAACCAGGAGGTTTAGTTGCTCATAACTTACAGAGAAAAAGTGGAAGTGAAGAGTCCCCCTCTCGGAGGAGAGATCAAATGTCCTCTGGGGAGGAAGCGAGTCCCTTATTTATAGTAAAAATCTTTAAGACTAAACCTAGAATTCAAATTCAAACTAAATAAAAACAAAATCAAATCTAGATCAAATCAAATCTTTTGATTTGAAACTAAGATAAGATATTTAATTCTAAACCTAAAACATATTGTTTGTAAATAGAAATTACAGAAATAAAAGATAAGAAGACAATTAAGAGCTAAATCCAACTAAAGATGCTCCATGAGTGAGGTGGGACCTATACTACTGGCGTTCAGCACCAAAATGGACGTTCAGTGCTGAAAGCGGGTAGTTCTAGCATTTTAGTGGGCGTTCAGCGCCAAAATGGGCGTTCAGCGCCGGGAAGGGATGCTAGTTCTGTCCCTCTTAGGCGCTAAATGCCAGGCTCGGCATTTAGCGCAAGTTTTGGCAGTGATTCCGAAAGAAAAGTATAAACTATTATATCTCGTTGGAAAGCTCTAGAGGTTAGCTTTCTAACACCGTTGTGACCGTGTCAATTGGACCTCTGTACCTTTGGTTATGCTCATTGGAATGAAAGGAGGTCAGGGTTGACAGCATCTGCTATCCTTTCTTTGTCTTTGCACAAGACTTTGCCAAATTCGCTCGAAATTTACCTGAAAATATTAAAAAAACCACAAAAACTCAAAGTAGCATCCAAAGAGGATTTTTGTACTAAAATATAATAAACTTAATAAAATATAACTAAAAACAACTAGAAAATGCTAGGAAAAAGGGTATAAGATATTCACTTATCACAACACCAAACTTAAACAGTTGCTTGTCTCAAACAACTAAAACAATATTGGACCAAAGAAGAGAAAATGATTAAGATTTTGAGTTTGTCAATGAAGCTTAGGTCTAGTTACGAAATGGGGCTTATGACACTCTATTTCTGAATAGCTTTGGCATCTCACTATCCATTGAAGCTCAGAAATATTGGCATCCTCTAGAACTAGAATCCGGATGATATTATTGATTCCCTTCTTTAATTTCTTCTTGATTCTTGAACACAGCTTTTGTTTTTTTTTTTTGAAACAAAGGAAGCTCAACACATTAAAGTGGAGCAAATAAAAGAAAAAAGAAGACACATAACTAGCTACCAACAAATAAACCAACCCCTACTATCCCCAGTACTCTCATCCTCCCCCAGGATCACCACCACTCCATTCCGTGTAGCTCATCAACGTCCTTGTGTGTATGACCTCCAGGCTTGCTCTTGCATTCTTGAAGATTCGTGCATTCCGTTCCAACCAGATGTTCCAAATCACTGCAAAGAACACTGACATCCACATCTTCTTCCCCTGTTGTCTATTATGCATTCCATGCCAACTCTCAAACATTTCTTTAACAGTTCCGGGAATCACCCACTCCCTTCCTAGTAACCTCAGCCACTTGCACCACACCTGCCATGTTACCTCACACCTAAGGAATAAATGCTCAACAGATTCTAATTCCTTGGTACACAGTACACACATACTATCCCCCAGAATGTTGACTCCTAGTTTAGTCAGCCGCTCCTTGGTGTTAACTCTACCCACTAGCACAAACCACCCAAAGAGCTCAATTCTCGGAGGAACGAAACCTTTCCAAATGGAACTCGTGAAGCTATAACTCGTTATCTCAGCTGATAATGTCTCTGCTTGTATAGCCTGGATCACAGAACTAGTAGAGAAAATACCTTTATTTTCAAACTTCTTGGTGGCCGTAGTAACACACTCCTTCACCCAGCTCCTCCATTTTTGGCCGAAGCCCATTTTCTGTAGCACAATGTCAACAAAATCCCATCTCACTCTGTCATAGGCCTTCTGAAAATCCAGTTTGATAATGACTGCTGACTTTTTCCGAGTCTTCAGCCAATGAACCGTCTCGCAGGCTATGAGTGCACCATCATGAATTTTTCTTCCCTTTACAAATGCAGTCTGAGTCTCTCCAACCAGTCCCGACATCATAGATCGCATCCTGTGCACCAACACTTTCGAAATCACTTTGTACACACACCCCACCATACTAATCGGCCTAAAATCCTTCATCTCCTTTGCACCTTCAAACTTTGGAGCTAGTGTCACCCACGTTACATTGACATCCTTTGGCAATTTCGCACTTTGAAAGAACCCCATTACCGCAGCAGTGAATTCCGGCCCAATGTCATCCCAGCATTTCTTTATGAAGTTCATGTTAAACCCATCACTCCCTGGGGCCTTGGAAGATTCGCAGTCCCACACAGCCTCCTTAATTTCCTCATCCGTCGGCATCACTTCTAAAGCTTCAGCCTCATCCCTATGGATACACTTTACTAACCCATCTCTGATTCCAATCCTCGGAACATATTCCTGTCGATATAAATCCTTGTAGAACCCTCTAATCGCACCTTTTATTCTCGCCTGATTCCGCACAAGTCTTCCATGTAACATCAGAGCATCAATCCTGTTATTCCGTCTTCTGGCCGAAGTAATGTTATGAAAGTATCTGGTATTCCTATCCATGTTTGTACTGGTTCATTTCTGCAATCGCCTTGAGAGCGCCCCCTTTTGTCGTGTACCGAACAAAGGCAAATAAATAGATCACACCACTCTTTCGTTTCCGGCCAAGATATATGTCGTTAATTCTTCCCGTCCAACAAAATAAGTGATACAGCTCCCTCCTTGAGATATCAGCCGGTAGATTATCCACAAACACAGAGAATGAATCATTTTCCAAATGATGATATGCCTCCCGATTCCAAATTCTAGGATCCTTTGGTGTTAACTGTACTCCTCTCGTACTACCCCTGGAGTACTCGCCTCTCACAGCCTCTCTGCCTCCCATTTCAGTTATTGGCTATCAGCTAGGGTTTCCATAAGTTCTCTATCCACAGCTTTTGTTTTCTTTTGGTATTTTGCACTTTTGAGCCTATTCGTGACTCTCTAGGTATTTTGTTTTCAATCTTAACTTGATACATAAACACCACAAGCACTTAACTGGGGGAACCCTTTTGGATTCGACTTTTACTTTGCTTTTATTCCCAAACAGTGGTGCTCAGGGCCTTAGGCATACTCTTTGACATCTTTAGGTCATGACTTTAAGTGTTCAGTCTCAACGATTACTTGACACTTTTACACCACAAGCATATAGTTAGGGAGAACAACCGTTTTGAGCTTTTTAGGCCAACTTTAACCCTCCTAACTATTGATGCTCAAAGCCTTCGACCTTTTTCTTTTAGTTTTTCTTTTTCTTTTTCGATTTTCTTTATCCTTGTGTTGTTTCTTTTGCTTCAAGAACCAAATACTTCTCTAAATTCTTGTTCCTCAAGAACCAACATGCCCAACCCCAACATCAAGTATACTCAGTTAATTCATACATTCTGAAAATAAAGATAAGGCCTACCACATCAAAGTAATCAGAATAACTCATAATATAACTCAAGATCTTATGTATCTTACTACTTCTTTTTCAAAATATTTTTTTTAAGCTTAGTGAGTAATATATAAGACATCTTTTAACCATAAAAATTTTGAAATTGAACTACTAGACTAGAAAGCAAAGAAAATCCTAATAGTGATCAACGAAAAGCTAGAATAGAAATAGGAAATAAGATAAAGGAATGGATAATGAAACTTAACCACCTCAGTTATGGTGGTTGCTGATCTTCCATAAAGATGATTCACCTTTCTTTGGTGCCATTGATGATAATATAAACCCAGAGCTCGCTCTTCAACACCAAAAATAAAAAGTTTGCTTGTCCCCAAGAAAAGAAAATTTGTCCCTTCTTGGCATTGAGCGCCAGGACTGTTTGCCTCCTTTCTAGTGCTAAACGTCCAGCTTGGCGTTTAGTGCCAGAGCCTTCCTGCTCCAGGGTGCTCTGGTCTTCCATTTTGAGTTCTTTTGTCCCTATTCTAAGCGCTGTACATGATCAAAAACATTAGAAAATTAAAAAATGAATAAAATAAAATAATAAAAAATAAAACTGGGATAAAACTGAAATAAGCTAAAAGATACTTATGGTTGGGTTGCCTCCCAACAAGTGCTTCTTTAATGTCATTAGCTTGACACTTGATTGTTGAATTTTCTTCCTCTTCTTCCAGTTGGTTAAAAGAAATGATTTCAAGGGAGAAGAGGGAAAGATTAGTGCCCTCGGAATTGAATTCCTCCTAACAAGTTTTCCTTTTTGTTATCAGCTTGATTCTCCTTGCTTGTTAGGGTAGGGGTTGGATTCCTTTTTACCGACCTTCTCTTTTTTATGGATATCATCTCTTGTTCCTTGGTCATAATCCCCTTCTCAGTACATTCCTTAATTATCGCTACCACTCTAAATTCAGGATCTGGGTGTTGTGTGATGGGTGGAGTGTACCCTTCATCAAGAACCTCTTGAATTGGTGGTTCAATGAACTCACCCTCTATGTAGCTCTCTGCTTCATTGGAGTGTAAATTCCCATAATTGTTTTCCTCCCCTACAACCTCTTTTGTTTGTGCATCTTCTTCTTCTTACATGTATGAGGGTGGAGAGTTCTCTAATTCACTGGGACATGGACTCCTTTGAATGATTCCATTACATTTTTTTGCAGGAATTTATGTTGCTTCTCTTGTAAGGGAGTTTGCTTGTTCTTCTGCCCAACGCTTGGTAATCACCTCCATATGCCCCTCTACCTTTTTGACAATCATTCTCAGATCATGTATGTAACTTTGAGTGGCATCCCCTAATTCTTTTATGATAAGCTCTAAAGCTGATAGTTCTTGATAAGGAGATGATAATTCTTGATATGAACAATGAGATGGTGGCTCTTGATATGAGTAAAAGGAGCATAGTTCTTGCTATGGATAGAGAGGTGGTGGTTCTTGGTATGAGTAAGCAAGGGATGAGGATGGAAATTTTTGCAAAATTCCATCTATTATTTGCTCCAGTTCTTGGCAGGCAAGATTAAAAGATGATGGTTCTTGATATGAGCAAGAAGATAAATAAGATAACAAAATTTAAAAATCAAAGAAAAGATAAATAAGATAAAGATCAAAGATCAAGAAAAATAACAAGATAGGATTTGAAAATTAAAAAGAAAGTTAATTGAACCAAAAAGAAAATCACTAAAGGGATACCTGGTGCACAAAATTGTGATTACACTTTTCACAACTCCGCACAACTAACCAGCAAGTGCACTGGGTCGTCCAAGTAATACCTTACATGAGTAAGGGTCGATCCCATGGAGATTGTCGGCTTGAAGCAAGCTATGGTTATTTTATAAATCTTAGTCAGGAGATTAATGATAATAGTGGTTATATTTATGAAAATAAATAACATAAAATAAATGGTACTTGTGATTCAGTAATGAGAAGCAGGTTGGGGTTCCGGAGATGCTCTGTCATCTGAATCTCTGCTTTCCTACTTTCTTCTTCTCCAAATACGCATGGCTTCCTTCCATGGCAGGCTGTATAATCCTCTCGGATGAAAAATACCAAGTGCTGTCACCGTACGGCTAATCATCTGTCGGTTCTCACTAGCGTCGGAATAGGACCATTATCCTTTTGCACACTATCACTGCGCCCAACATTTGTAAGTTTGAAGCTCGTCACAGTCATCCCCTTCCAGATCCTACTCGGAATACCACAGACAAGGTTTAGACTTTCTGGATCTCAGGAATACTGTCAATTGGTTCTAGCCTCTACCACGAAGGTTCTAACCTCCGGACTCGGTCCGTGGATCAGAAACCCAAGAGATACGCACTCAAGTTGTCGCCCAATGACTATGTTGAGCTCAGATAGAACGGGAGTGGTTGTCAAGCACGCGTTCATAGAATTGAGAATAACGATGAGTGTCACAGATCATCAGGTACCCTGGTTGGTGTTAAACGCCAGAAATCCTTCTACACTGGGCATTTTTCTGAATGCTCAGAATGCTGCCAATTCTGGCTTTAAACGCCCAGAATGCTGCCTATTCTGGCATTTAATGCCTAGAATGATACCTTTACTGGCGTTAAACGCCCAGAATGATATCCATTCTGGCGTTTTGACGCCAGTGAGCTCCTTTCCTCTGTGATTTCTCTGTTTTATGTCTTGAACCTCCATTTCCCTGACTTTTTCACTAAAAATATATTAATTAACAAGGAAAACAAAATTAAAAAGACTTATCTAACTGTTACAAACATCTAATTATTGATAATGGATGGGTTGCCTTCCAGCAAGCGCTTCTTTACTGTCTTTAGCTTTACTGAGCTTTCAACTTAGTCTCAGCTTTGAGCATTCTTGCTCAACATTGCCTTCAAGATAATGTTTGATTCTTTGTCCATTAACAATGAACTTTTTGTCAGAATCAATATCTTGAAGTTCTACATAGCCATATGGTGACACACTTGTAATCACATATGGGTCCCTCCACCGGGATTTCAATTTCCCGGGAAACAATCTGAGCCTAGAGTTAAACAGCAAGACCTTCTGTCCTGTCTCAAAGACTCTAGATGATAGCCTTCTGTCATGCCATATTTTTGCTTTCTCCTTATAAATTTTGACATTTTCGAAAGCATTGAGTCTAAATTCTTCCAGCTCATTCAACTGGAGTAATCTCCTCTCTCCAGCTACCTTAGTATCAAGGTTTAGGAACCTGGTTGCCCAGTAAGCCTTGTGTTCTAGTTCCACTAGCAGATGATAGGCTTTTCCATATACAAGCTGGTATGGAGAGGTCCCTATAGGAGTCTTGAATGCTATTTTGTATGCCCACAGAGCATCATCCAGACCTCTTGCCCAATCCTTTCTACAGGCATTTACAGTCCGCTACAGGATTCGTTTTAGTTCTCTATTTGAGACTTTAGCCTGCCCATTTGTCTGTGGATTATATGGAGTCGCCACTTTATGGTTAATTTCATATCGGACCAGAGCAGAGTCAAGCTGTTTATTGTAGAAATGAGTGCCTCCATCGCTAATCAGTATCCTAGGGACACCGAACCTGTTGAAGATATGCTTCTAGAGGAACTTCATCACTGTCTTAGTATCATTAGTGGGTGTTGCAATTGCCTCTACCCATTTAGATACATAGTCTACTGCCACCAGAATATAAGTGTTTGAGTATGATGGTGGGAAAGGCCCCATGAAGTCAATACCCCAGACATCAAATAACTCAATCTCTAAGATCCCTTGTTGAAGCATGGCATAACCGTGAGGCAGATTACCAGCTCTCTGGCAACTGTCACAGTTACGTACAAACTCTCGGGAGACTCTATAGAGAGTAGGCCAGTAGAAGCCACACTGGAGAACCTTGGTGGCTGTTCGCTTACTGATAAACCCATATATGGATGGAGCCAAGAGGATCTAATCAACCCTTTAGGCAACAACACCCTCCAAGATATCACGGACAACGACCATTCTACAATACATACCCCGCTGATAGATATGGTGGACAACCTTGTAAGTACCAACAAGCCCCACCCTGTGCCTATAGACCATCCTCTCAACATAACCTCGAACCACCACACTCACAAGCTTCTTTTTACCATTCGTCACCATATGATCCTTTCCTACCCCAGTTCCAATCCAATCACCCCCAAGTACCACCACTTCCCTATGTTTCATGTCCAAATCCATCACCCAGAGAATCAAAGGTTCACCTAAAGGCAACAGTAAATAAACTTTAAACAACCATTCGACAACTGGAGCAAGCAGTAATTCAATTAGCTTCTAGACGTGCGAACATTCAAGGACCAACCACAGCCCCATGTGGACAATCTAATGAAAAGCGTAGCATGAAGGAGACACTAGAAACTCCAGTGGACAAGACAGAGCATGAATTCATACTAGAACAAGTAGAAGAAGCTGTCATTGTACAAGAAGAAGAGTTGGTTGAAGATCTAGGAGACGCTGAACCTCTATGGGAATCCAGAGTTGAGGAGAACTCCGTCAAGGACGTTACAGTTGATGCTAAGGAGGATATTTCACAATCCCCAAGGCAAATCGTTTATGAAGAACTAGACAGAATAACCCAGGACACAAATTCCCTTGATGATGATAGTCACAAGTCTAGCTCTCTTGGTAATGAACTTGCATCCGCAAGTGAATTCTCTGAGATCGAAGAATCTTCCCCAAGTGAATACGAAGATGACGCGGAGGTAGATTTCTCTCAACCTCCAATCTATGACTCAAGTGATGAGGAAGACATAGAAGACTTTAACCAGGACTCAGATGCATTTGAAGAACCTTACAAGGAAGTGGAGGAATTCACAGAAGAGCACAAGAGAGTAGAACTTACAGAACCCCCAGAAACACCTTCCCCAAGGCCATTACCACCTAATACAAGCTTCAAGTGGGTATAATCCTTAACTTTTAACTTTACTTTTCACTTGAATACGGTTTGCTTGAAACAGATGGCCAGCTTAGAGCTCTCTGTGGCTTTAAGAGTAAGAGGGAAATGGCTCGTGCTCAGAGCTGGTGTACAAGGTTCAATAAGGTTCCATGCTTTAACTCGAAGTGCACGGATTGGTATCATGCTCAATTGAATGGATCTCGGAAAACGTTTGGTCACTATGGTGAGAATCTACTTTCTAAACTGCCCGGATGGAAAAATATAGATCAAGACAGAGGCGGATTTAAAAACAAGGCTTGGGATCACAGATTCTATTCTGACATTCGTCACCCCGGGAGCCTGAGACTCTGTTTGAAGCTGCTCAGAAGATTTACATGCCTAGTTTGGGACCCCGGAGGCTATTGGCATTCCAAACATTAGTGGAGATTTTTGGATGAATTTAAGCATAAGCCGCCATAACAGAAAGCTCCTCCAATGTCCAACTTAAGGACTTTAACTAAAAGTGCTAGGTGGGAGACAACCCACCATGGTATGATCGTTCCTTTTGCAATTTTAATTTTATTTAGTTTTGTTTGTTTTTGAATTTTATTTTATTTTATTGAACCTGGAATCATGCATAGCATTCACATTAAGCACTGCATTCTGCATAAAAAAAAAAAGAGGGTGCGCGACGCGACCGCATGCCCCATGCGATCGCATCAAATGGCGAACTACACTTCCCAAGCGACCGCGTCATCCACGCGGCCGCGTGACCTGAAGATCGGCGTAAAGATCCAACGTCCAAAAAGTTAGGCTGGAATCGTGCAGCCACTGTGCGTTTCGCACTAATGGCCCACGCGATCGCGTCACCCACGCGATCGCGTCACTCGCACAATACCAATCCCACGCAACCGCATCAGCGACGCGACCGCGTCGCATGGATTGCACGAACACCCCCAAGGAGACAGAGAGTTGCGCTGAAACGACACTGGATTCATGCGTTTAGCACGAATTCCAGTGACGCGATCGCATGCCCCATGCGATCGCGTCATTTACTCTTTCTACCCGTATCACCCTCTCTTCCTCCCTGCCCCGAACAGCCGTGCCGCTGTGCCCACCACAGCCAGCCACCATGCCCAGCACCGGACGCCACCATCATCACCACCCCCAGCCACCTTTCTGCCTATTCTCATTATTCGGCCTTCCAGGTTCCGCAACATGTAATCCCTTTTATCCGTTCGTAGTTTATTCTTATTTTTCCGTTTATGTTCATGTTTAGGCTAGTTAGATATGCATGTTGTAGTGGATTTTAGGTTGTTAGGTAGCCTAGGATGTGGTTAGTGGATTTTGGTCTGTTTACTTGCACTGTTCATGTTTCTCTTTTATCAAATCTGCTATTACTGTGATCTTGTTCATATGCTGTATTTCTTGTATATTGCTACTCTCTACACTGAATTTTCATGTTTATATTCATTATATGTAATTGCAGCTTGATTTTTTAATTCATATGAACTATTTGATTGCTGTTTATTTTCCGGAAAAATCCAATTTTAGCCGGAATGCTGCCCAAATTTTTATAAATCTTTTTTACTTTCATTCATGTTTTGATTTTGGAATCTTGAACTCTGTTTTCCTCTACTTTAACCAAACCATTCATGAATGCCAGGGCATGCATTCTTATCCTCTTTGATTTCCTGGTTCCTAAACTGCAATTTTGATGTTTGATTCCTATTTTTGCTTTCTTTATCTCTATTTGAATTATCATCAAACTGTTTTGCTTGTTTGAATATGAGTTACCTATAGCTTCTACCTGTGATTACTTGTTACTTGGACTATTTTCATTATGCCTCTTACTTTATCCCATTTTTCACTAACTCACTAATTTTAACTCTAACCAACCTAACCTTTTCAAAACTTCTTTTTTTGCTTTTCTTTCACTTTATTTTAACATTCTAACCAAGGCGTGATGTTAATTTTTCTATTTAACTTGCATTCATTTACATTTTGGATTGTGATTTTTCTTTTCAGACTTTTCACTCCTATACAATCCTAAATGCACATTTTACTTAACTCATATTCATTATCATATTGCTCCTTTGCCACTTTGTGTTTTCAGTATTTCTTTGCCTATTTGCTTTCCTATTTTTATTATATCCTGGTTTTCTATTTTTCAGGATGTCAGATTCCCAGAGGAAGGGAAAAGGCAAGGCCACTATTGGCAAAAGGAAAAGAGGAGAAGCCTCCGTGTCTATCATCGACCTCATGCATGATGCCTTCTTGCGGGAGAAAGCCTTTACCCCGCAGGAGAAGGCCGACCAGCTACTTCCCGCCAATGACTCAGTAAAGTTTGTAAACCGATACTGTGAGCTGAAGTATCCGGTGTTTGCAAACTCCAGGAACCTATACCTGGAGCGGACTTTGAAGATCCTAGAAGAACTCCAGCAGTACACCTCTGCTCAGATCAAACAAAGCGGCTGGTTCTTTCTGGAGAGATCTCTGACTGAGGTTAATGCATCTTGGGTTAGGGAATTCTACTGCAACTACTTCAAAACTTCCCTAGATGCAGTGAACCTCAGAGGGAAGTAGATTCTGGTTACTGAGGAGGCAATAGAAGAGGTTCTGAAACTTCTGCCTAAGACTGATCAGACAGATGGCTATCAGAAAGCTGAGGAGGATATGCGCTTTATGTGTTTTGACTGGGATGCAGTCAAGGCGAGGATCGCCCTTGACCCGTCAGTTCCTTGGATCATAGGTCAGAACACCACCATGCCGAAAGGGATCAAGCGGATTTACCTGAATGATAAGGCTCGGCTATGGCATCAGATATTCAGCAACTACATTATGCCGAGTACTCACGAGACTGAGATACTAGCCGCTACGATCACCCTCCTTTGGTGTGTGATGGAGGGCAAGGACCTGTACCTACCACGCTTTATCCGGCACTATATGGCCAGAGTCCACGTCCG
>NC_029793.2:73551159-73581834 GCF_000816755.2 Arachis ipaensis | reverse complement strand
ACCTCAGAGGGAAGCAGATTCTGGTTACTGAGGAGGCAATAGAAGAGGTTCTGAAACTTCTGCCTAAGACTGATCAGACAGATGGCTATCAGGAGGATATGCAGGATATGCGCTTTATGTGTTTTGACTGGGATGCAGTCAAGGCGAGGATCGCCCTTGACCCGTCAGTTCCTTGGATCATAACCACCATGCCCACCATGCCCAAAGGGATCAAGCGGATTTACCTAAACGATGAGGCTCGGCTATGGTATCAGATATTCAGCAACTACATTATGCCGAGTACTCACGAGACTGAGATACCAGCCGCTATGATCACCCTCCTGACCTGTACCTGCCACGCTTTATCCGGCACTACATGGCCAGGGTCCACGTCCGCGGCACTCTTCCCTTTCCCTATCTGGTTACACAGCTGGGCCGTCGAGCTGACGTGCCATGGGAGGATGCTGATGAGAGGCCACCTGCTGCAGAGTGCAAGAAGCTTATCCCGCACAGCAGGAACTTCCTGGGCTTGGGCTACAGACCTCCATTCCTGACTGCCACTGCTGATGATACAGCTATACCATCTGCCGGTCCCTCTTCCTCCACTGCTGCACCACCTACCCCTGCCACCACCACTGCACCTCCACCTGCCACAGAGCCTGTCTATCATCTGGTGCACCGCTTGTTTCGACGACTTGACCAGATGGAGCGTCGCAACAAGCGACGCTATGAGCACCTGAAGCTGATGATACGATCCGTCGACATCCCCTCTGAGCCTGACACACCATCCGAGGCATCTGAGGAGGAGGCAGATGCGCCCGAGGTAGAGACCCATCCCCAGGGAAAGGCAGAGCAGGCAGACACCCAGCAGGCAGCACCCCAGCAGATCCAGGCTGCAGATCCTGAGATCCCCATTCAGACAGCCCCTCCTCTCCAGCAGCCGGACATTCAGCCAGCACCACAGAGACCCCAGCTACCATCCCTTCCAATGATGACACCCCTTCAAACTCAGCTTGAGTGAGCATCGGGGACGATACTACATTTTAAGTGTGGGAAGGTCGCCATCTCTGGCGTATTATTTTGGTGAACCACTACAGACTCTTTTTCTTTTATTTTGGATATTTTTCTGTATTTTTTCTCTTTATTGTTATTTTTATTTTTTGAGTACTTATACATTGCTACTTTCATGTATTTTTACTCTATTTCTGCATTTTGCATTTTTAGTTCATATTTTAGCCACTTAGTTTAGTTGCAATTCTAACTTATTAGTTATAGAAATTGTGGATTAATTAGTATAGTTTACCCTTTTTAGCATAAGATAGCTTAGTTTAAATTGGAAAATATAAAAAGGGAAGTAAACTAGAGACTTTAACAGAATCAAAACAACCCACACCTTGTATATATAGCATTACATGTTAGTTAACAACATTTCATCAAGGAGAAACACTAGAACTTTAAAGCCATTCAATATAAATTTTACATTGAGAATAATGAGAATTTTTAACTAAACCTGCATGACATACATAAGTGATAAATGATTTTTGAGCTAGAGAACACATAGCCTGTGAGTTTTGAGCTTAATTGTATGGTTACATTCAAACCATAATTTTTTATTCCTGTGTGTTCCGCCCTTCTTTTATATTTTGGTATTCTTTACTTTGTTTTAATCTATATGTCCGATTATAGAATTTAGATATATACCAAGAGAGTGATTGAGGCCATTATTTGATTTTAGCTCACTTATCCCAAAATAGCCTACATTTTACATCACCCTTGTTAGCCCCCTTGATCCTTTAAATCCCATTTTATTCTATTAGCCACACTACTAGCCTTAAGTAGAAAAACAAAATAAAATCTCAAGTTGAATCCTTGGTTAGCTTAAGATAGAAAATTATGAATAGTTTAAAATGTGGGAAACCTATTGGAAACATAGATGATAAAAACAAAAGGTAGAAAAGTTGAAAGGAATAAAATAACTCAAATTAAGAAATTTTGGGAAGCATGCTCATGAGAAATCAAAGTAATTAAATTACCATATGCATTAAAAAAAAGAGTTATTTTTCAGTATTTAATAAAGGGGATACAAAAGAATTCCCCAAATGCAAAATAAAAGGCAATGCACATGGGATAAAAATAAAAATTGAAACATGAGCATGTAACATCAAGTGGGAAAATATGGGAAAATAGGTAAAGAAGTTTTGTTTTACTAAGTATGTATGTTAGATGAGATCTTAGTCTAATTAAGAATTCACTTATTAGCTCACTTAGCCTTATACATATATCCTTACCTTTACCTTAGCCCCATTACAAACTTAATTAAAGACCTCATGATTTTTGGTATGACTGTATTCTATAATTGTTGATTGGTTAGATGAAGAACAAAGTTATAGAAAGGAAGAATAAAAAGAGGAATAGAGTGATTAACCCAATAAACACTGAGTGACAAGAGAGTAAACACAAATCCAGTGAGGGTTCAATAGCTCATTAACATTTATCTCTGTTTGAATTATCTAATTTTCTTGCAAGTTCATAAAACGCTTTTTCTCCCATCTCAATTGTAAAAGTGCTTATTGATTATCTAAGGCTTGGCTATATATACATATATGACTCCTTGAGAATGTGAATTAATTTAACTACCTGTAAGGTTTATATATGAGTGAATAAATTAGAATTGCATTATGCATTTAGGTAGTTGCATTTAGATTAGATTGCATTGCATGACATTCCATCACTTTAACCTTACTTATTACCTTGGATTTAGCATGAGGACATGCTATTGTTTAAGTGTGGGGAGGTTGATAAACCCATATTTTATGATTTATTTTGTGCTTAGTTTGAGTGATTTATTCAATCCTTCACCCACTTATTCATGTTAATTGCATGGTTTTACTTTCCCTTCCTTATTATGTGATGTATGTGAAAAACATATTTCCTATGCTTTTAAATTAATTATTTTAATCACCTTTAATTCCATTCGATGCCGTGATTAGTGTGTTGAGTAGTTTTCAGATCTTCTAAGGTAGGAATGACTTAAAGGATGGAAAGGAAACATACAAAAATAGAAGGAAAGCACAAAACGGAGCTTCTGAAGAAACTGGCATCCACGCGATCGCATGGGCGACGCGGACGCATGCCAAGCGCAAAGAAGCAGCGACGCGGCCGCATGACTGACGCGACCATGTGCCTTAAGCAGAACGCACATGACGCGGTCGCATGACTGACGCGACCGCGTGGCAAGAAAAGCTCCGAATGACGCGACCGCGTGACCCACGCGGACGCGTGACAGAGGCCACGCACCAGAAATTGCAGAAAACGCTTCCAGCAATTTCTGAAGCCCTTTTTGGCCCAATCCAAGTCAAGAAGGCACAGACCAGAGGTTATAAAGTGTGGGAATGCATCCATTCAGAGGGAGCTCGCCAATTTAGTTATTTTCCATGTTTTAGATCTAGTTTTGAGAGAGGTTCTCTCCTCTCTCTCTCTCGTAGGATTTAGGACTTCTCTTAGTTTTAGGAGTAACTCTCAATCCCAGGTTCTTTATTTTTATTTATTTTTCCAATTTAGTTTATGAACCCTTCATGTTAGATAATAATTTCCCTTATTAATGTTATTTGAGGTATTTCAATTCATGATTGCTTTCTTTAATTTATGTTATTGTTGCTTTACATCCGAAGGCATTTTTATTCCAGCAATTTTATTTTTTTCCTCTTTTGGTCTTGGTTAAGAAAGCAGTAACTCAGGAGTTATCTTATCTCAACATAATTGATAACTGTTATCTTTGCTGATTGAACTCAGCTTCAATAATCCTAACCTTTTCTTAGGAAATAATTAGGATTCGAAGATCAAACTAATTAGTCCCTTGACTTTCCTTTACTTTAGTAAAGGTTGACTAAGTGGAATTAAGATTCAACTTTCATTGTTATTGATAAGAATAACTAAGTCTGGACTTCTAATTTCTCATACCTTGCCAAAAGTTTGCTTTGCAGTTATTTTTTTATTTTAATTGCCATTTAATTTACCCGCCATTAAGTTACTTGTTCCTCATTCTTGAAACCCCAATTTACAATCTCCATAACCAATAATAAGAACATACTTTCCTGCAGTTCCTTGAGAAGACGACCCGAGTTTTAAATACTTGGTTATCAATTTTAAGGGGTTTGTTACTTGTGACAACCAAAAACTTTTGTAAGAAAGGTTGATTGCTTGGTTTAGTAACTATACTTACAACGAGAGTTTATTATAACTTCTAAACCATCAATCTTCAGTTCTTCACTCACCTCCAAAATGTCCTCTATATTGTGATCCATGGCAATACCATAGGATTTTCTGTACCTCTTCTCTAGGTACACATCTACGGATTATTCCGTCTGCACACCTCTTAAAGAGATATGGTTCATCCCACAAGTAGTATTTTGCATCAGAAATCAATTTTTTTGTTTGCACCTTGCTGTACTCTTTAGGTATGAACCTCACAGCTTTATAGTTTGCAATGTCTGCAAACCATGGTACTTCCTGAGTGGCAAAGAGTTGCTCATCCCGGAAGGTTTCAGAGATCTCAGTAGGAAGAAGGGATGCTCCTGCTACTGGTTCTATTCTGGACAGGTGATCTACCACTTGGTTCTCTGTCCCTTTTCTGTCTCTTATTTCTATATCAAACTCTTGCAGAAGCAACACCCATCTTATGAGTCTGGGTTTTGAATCCTGCTTTGTGAGGAGATATTTTAGAGCAGCATGGTCAGTGTACACAATCACTTTTGATCCTACTAAATAAGATCTGAACTTGTTAATGGCATAAACCACTGCAAGTAACTCCTTTTCTGTGGTTGTGTAATTCTTATGTGCATCATTTAAAACACGGCTAGCATAATAAATGACATGCAGAAGCTTGTTATGCCTCTGTCCCAATACTGCACCAATGGCATGGTCACTGGCATCACACATTAGTTTGAATGGTAACGTCCAGTCTGGTGCAGAAATAACTGGTGCTGTGACCAGCTTAGCTTTCAGAGTTTTAAACGCCTGCAGACACTCCGTGTCAAAGATAAATGGCGTGTCAGCAGCTAGCAGATTGCTCAGAGGTTTTGCAATTTTTGAAAAATCCTTTATAAACCTCCTATAAAATCCTACATGCCCCAAAAAGCTTCTGATTGCCTTAACATTGGCAGGTGGTGGTAATTTTTCAATTACCTCTACCTTAGCTTGATCCACCTCTATTCCCTTGTTTGAAATTTTGTGCCCAAGGACAATTCCTTCAGTCACCATAAAGTGACATTTCTCCAAGTTTAAAACCAGGTTAGTCTCTTGGCACCTTTTCAGAACAAGTGTTAGATGGTCAAGACAGGAGCTGAATGAGTCTCCAAATACTGAGAAGTCATCCATGAAGACTTCCAAAAATTTCTCTATCATATCAGAGAAAATAGAGAGCATGCACCTCTGAAAGGTTGCAGGTGCATTACACAGACCAAATGGCATCCTTCTGTGGGCAAATACTCCAGATGGACATGTGAATGCTGTCTTCTCTTGGTCCTGAGGATCTACTGTAATTTGGTTGTAACCTGAATATCCATCTAAAAAACAGTAGTATTCATGACCTGCTAGTCTCTCTAGCATCTGGTCTATGAATGGTAAAGGAAAATGATCCTTTCTGGTGGCTGTATTGAGCCTTCTGTAGTCAATACACATACGCCATCCTGTAACTATTCTTGTAGGAACCAGTTCATTCTTTTTATTATAAACCAGTGCCATGCCTTCCTTCTTGGGGACAACTTGGACAGGGCTCACCCAGGGACTATCAGAAATAGGATAAATAATCACAGCCTCCAGTAACTTAGTGACCTCTTTCTACACCACCTCCTTCATGGCTGGATTTAGCCGCCTCTGTGGTTGAACCACTGGCTTAGCATCATCCTCCAATAGGATCTTGTGCATGCATCTTCCTGGGCTAATACCCTTAAGATCACTTATGGACCACCCAAGAGCTGTCTTGTGTGTCCTTAGCACCTGAATTAGTGCTTTCTCTTCCTGTGGATTTAAAGCAAAGCTTATGATCACCAGAAAAGTGTCACCTTCTCCCAAAAATGCATATTTCAGGGATGGTGGTAATGGTTTAAGCTCGGGTTTAGGAGGCTTATCCTCTTCCTGAGGAGTTTTCAGAGGTTATTCTATTCTCTCTGGTTCCTCTAGATCAGGCTGAACATCCTTAAAAATGTCCTCTAGCTCTGATTCGAGACTCTCAGTCATATTGACCTCTTCCACCAAGGAGTCAATAACATCTGCGCTCAGGCAGTCTTTTGGTGTGTCTGGATGTTGTATAGCTTTGATAGCATTCAACTTAAACTCATCCTCATTGACTCTCAGAGTTATCTCTCCTCTTTGGACATCAATGAGGGTTCGTCCAGTTGCTAGGAAAGGTCTTCCTAGAATGAGGGTTGCACTCTTGTGCGCCTCCATTTCCAGCACTACAAAGTCAGTAGGAAAGGCAAATGGCCCAACCTTGACAATCATGTCCTCAATTATGCCTGATGGGATTTTAATGGAGCCATCAGCAAGTTAGAGGCATATCCGGGTTGGTTTAACTTCATCAGTCAAACCAAGCTTTTTGATAGTGGATGCAGGTATTAAATTGATACTTGCCCCAAGGTCACACAGAGCTGTCTTAGTACAAGCATCCTCTAATGTGCATGGTATCATAAAGCTTCCGGGATCTTTAAGCTTTTCTGGTAAGCTTTTCAGAATTACTGCACTACATTCTTCAGTGAGAAAAACTTTTTCAGTTTCTTTCCAATCCTTCTTATGGCTTAAGATCTCTTTCAGGAACTTAGCATAAGAGGGTATTTGTTCAAGTGCCTCTGCAAACGGAATCTTTATTTCAAGAGTCCTGAGGTAGTCTGCAAAGCAGGCAAATTGTTTATCCTATTCCGCTTGGCGGAGTTTCTGAGGATAAGGCATCTTAGCTTTATATTCTTTAACCTTGGTTACTGCAGGTTTATTTCCTACAGAAGTGGTTGGAGAAGCCTACTTAAGGGGGTTGTTATCATCACTTACAAGTGTCTGGCCCCTTTGTGGCGTTTGAACGCCAGAATTGGGGCTACATGGGCGTTTAACGCCAAATTGCCACCCTTTTCTGGCATCTGGACGCCAGAATTGGCTGTCCCTTAGGGGTTTAACGCCACTTTTCCACCCTTTTCTGGCGTTTGAACGCTAGAATCATTCCTCTCTGGGCTCTTACTGTGCTCAGAGGGATTTTGGGCAGTGGTTTGGTTATCCTTTGTCAGTTGTTCCTTTCTTGGCTTCCTGCTACCTTGGATTGATACATTCAGTGTTTTCCCACTCCTTAATTGAACAGCTTGGCATTCTTCTGTTATCTGTTTAGATAGCTGCTGTCTTGTCTGATCCAATTGTGCTTCCATATTCTGGTTAGCATTTTTAGTGTCTTGGAGCATCTCTTTGAATTCTGTGAATTGTTTTGTTATGATAAGCAATTGCTGATTGAGTTCAGCAACTTGTTCTTGAGGACTAAGTTTAGTGGATATTGCTTTAGCCTCTTCTTTCAGGGAGGACTCACTACTCCAGTACAGATGCTGATTTCTAGCAACTGTATCAATGAGCTCTTGAGCCTCTTCAATTGTCTTTCTCATATGTATAGATCCACCAGCTGAGTAGTCTAGAGATATTTGAGCTTTTTCTGTAAGCCCATAGTAAAAGATGTCTAACTGCACCCACTCTAAAAACATTTCAAAGGCGCATTTCCTTAGCATCCCTCTGTACCTCTCCCAGGAATTATAAAGAGATTCATGATCCTCTTGTTTAAAGCATTGGATGTCCAGCCTTAGCTGTGTCATTCTTTTTGGAGGGTAATATTGATTCAGGAATTTGTCTGATAACTGTTTCCATGTTCTTATGCTTGCTGTGGGCTGGTTATTTAACCACCTCTTAGCTTGATCTTTTACAGCAAATGAAAACAGTAATAATCTGTAGACATCCTGATCTACTTCTTTATCACGTACTGTGTCAGCAATTTGTAAAAACTGTGCCAGAAACTCAGTAGGTTCTTCCTGTGGGAGACCGGAATACTGGCAATTTTGATGCACCATGATAATGAGCTGATGATTTAGCTCAAAATTGCTTGCTCTGATGGGAGGTATACAGATACTACTCCTGTATGCAGCAGTAATGGGGTTAGCATATGAACCCAGAGTCCTTTTGGACTGTTCATTTCAACTTAGGTCCATGATGGAGAAAAAACTAAAATAATTAATTAATTAAGAAGATTTGAAAAACTTTGGATATGATTTTTGAAAAAGATTTTGAATTTTGAAATTTTTGAAACTAAGATAAGATAAAATAAAAATTTTAAAATAAAAATCTGAATTTTTAAATGAAATTTTCGAAAATTTAATTAAATAAAGAGAAAAGATATTTTTGAATTTTATGAGGAAAGAGAAAAACAATAAAATGACACCAAACTTAGAATTTTTAGATCAAAACAGAGAAAACAAACAAGAAAACTTTGAATGTCAAGATGAACACCAAGAACACTTTGAAGATCAAGATGAACACCAAGAACAAATTTTAAAAATTTTTAAGAAAATTGAAACACAAGGGACACCAAACTTAAAAATTTTTATATTTTGGACACTAATAATTCGAAAATGTATAAGATAAACAGCAACAACCACCAAACAAGAAATTTTAAAGATCAAATAAGGGAAATTATCAATAACAATTTGAAGATCAATAAAGAACTAACAACATATAATTCAAAAATTGAAAGAAAAATAAAATCATGCAATTGACACCAAACTTAAAACATGAAACTAAACTCAAACAGAAGACTAAATTATGAAGTTATTGCTTTTAAAAATTTTTGAAAATAATTTAGAAAAATAAAATAAGGATTTTAAAACTTTAACCAAAAATAATAATAGAAGACTCAATTTTTGTGACTCTAAACCAAAAAGATAAATTTTTTCTAATCTAAGCAACAAAATAAACCGTCAGTTGTTCAAACTCGAATAATCCCCGCCAACAGCGCAAAAAACTTGGTACACGAAATTGTGATTACACTTTTCAAAACTCCGCACAACTAACCAGCAAGTGCACTGGGTCGTCCAAGTAATACCTTACGTGAGTAAGGTCGATCCCATGGAGATTGTCGGCTTGAAACAAGCTATGGTTATTTTATAAATCTTAGTCAAGAGATTAATGATAATAGTAGTTATATTTATGAAAATAAATAACATAAAATAAGTGGTACTTGTGATTCAGTAATGAGAAGCAGGTTGGGGTTCCGGAGATGCTCTGTCATCTGAATCTCTGCTTTCCTACTTTCTTCTTCTCCAAATACGCATGGCTTCCTTCCATGGTAGGCTGTATAATCCTCTCGGATGAAAAATACCAAGCGCTGTCACCGCACGGCTAATCATCTGTCGGTTCTCACTAGCGTCGGAATAGGACCATTATCCTTTTGCACACTATCACTGCGCCCAACATTCGCAAGTTTGAAGCTCGTCATAGTCATCCCCTTCTAGATCCTACTCGGAATACCACAGACAAGGTTTAGACTTTCCGGATCTCAAGAATGCTGTTAATTGGTTCTAGCCTCTACCACGAAGGTTCTAACCTCCAGACTCGGTCTGTGGATCAGAAACCCAAGAGATACGCACTCAAGCTGTCGGCCAATGACTACGTTGAGCTCAGATAGAACGGGAGTGGTTGTCAGGCACGTGTTCATAGAATTGAGAATAATGATGAGTGTCACAGATAATCATCTTCTCCAGATTGAAGCACGAGTGAGTATCTTAGAATAGAATCAAGCATGATTGAATAGAAAACAGTAGTAATTGCATTAATCCATTGAAACACAGCAGAGCTCTTCACCCCCACCTATGGGGTTTAGAGACTCATGCCATCAAAGATACAATATGAAATGTAAAAATGTCATAAGTTACAAAATGAATCTCTAAAAGTAGTTTTTATACCAAACTAGTAACTTAGGGTTACAGAAAATGAGTAAATAAGTGCAGATAGTGCAGAAATCCACTTCTGGGACCCACTTGCTGTGTGCCAGGGCTGAGCTTTCAAGCTTTTACGTTCATATGCCCAAAGTTGGCATTAAACGCCACCCTAGGTGCCAGAATGGGCATTTAACGCCGAAAAAGGTGCCAGTTCTGGCGTTTTACGCCAGAAAGTTTTAGGCTGACGTTGGACGCCAATTTGGGCCATCAAATCTCGGGCAAAGTATGGACTATTATATATTGCAGAAAAGCCCAGGATGTCTACTTTCCAACGCAATTGAGAGCGCACTAATTGGATTTCTGTAGCTTGAGAAAATCCATTTCGAGTGCAGGAGGGTCAGAATCCAACAGCATCTGTAGTCCTTTTTCAGCCTCTGAATCAGATTTTTGCTCAGGTCCCTCAATTTCAGTCAGAAAATACCTGAAATCACAGAAAAATACACAAACTCATAGTAAAGTCCAAAAATATGATTTTTATTAACTGTGTCCTCTAAAACTTTTAAGGATCCTTCTGTTTGCTCTTCTCTAACTTAAATATTCTTAATAAATTAATAACAATAATAGTAATTTTCTTTATTACCCAAACCTTATTAACTTGAACTTTAAATATTCTCATTACTCAAAACTTATTAATTTAAACTTTATTATTAAGCTCTTATAAATTATTCTGCATCTTTGATCTTTCTAAAGTATTTATAGTTTTATTCCAACATATTTTATAATTTATTAAAATGTTCTTACATATAATATAATTACCAAAATAACTTTGAATCTTTTATAAAATACCCATTTTACCACTGAACTTCTTAATTATTACCCAAAATACCCTAAAAACATATATAATTACAAAAATAACTTCAATTTTTACTAAATTACTATTTCAATCTCAAATATAAATCTTAATTCTCTGATTATAACTTTATCAAAATATTCAATCTCATTTCCAAAATTCTTCAAGTTTTCAGCTTGAGTTTTAAGTCCGTCTTTTAAGCTTTACTATTACCGATTTTTCACCACTTTTCATTTAATCTTTCGGCCATCAAACCTCATCAATTTTAATTAATAACTCTCATTCACAACAGCCCCAAAATCATCAAAATAATCCCAACTGGACTGTTCTTCATGGCCGAACCACAATTCACAAGCAACAAAAATAATTCAACAAAGTTTCAACATAAAGCTCAATCAAACTCAACAATAATCAATCAAACCAACATTCACTTATAAAATTCACATTTAATTATTATAAAATTACTAAATCCTACCTCTATACAAAATCAAAACAACAGAAGTTCTGGAGAAGCTTTCTGACCGAGCTGCTGAAGAGAAAAACCGTCAGAAATCGTCTGTACCTCCTAGAACTCCAATTAGCCAAACTTAGGAAAAATGAGAGCTACGTCACCGTCAGCTTCCACCAAACAAAAGTGACTCCAACGTGTAGTTGAGAAAGATACAAACACTTTCATCGGATTAAATTTTTTATTAGAATTATGGAGCTCAAAAAATCAAGTGCTGAAATCTTCCAGTCGTGGTGGTTCTCACTCTCGGTCTCTCTCTCTTTTCCTCTTGGTTTCGTTAAACAATAAGAGAAGGAGGAAGATTTTGTGATTAATGATGGTGATTAATATCCCAGGAAGTGAATTGGTCTCTAAAATACTCGAAGCTCCAGAGAAGCTTTTCGATCGAGCTGCTGAAGAAGAAAATGTCAAAAATCGTCTGTGCCTCCTAGAACTCCAATTGGCCGAACTCAAGAGAAAGAGGAGCTATCTCACCATCAACTTCTAATAAACAAAAATAACGCCAAGACATAGAAAAGGAAGATACTAACACTTTTATCGAATTAGATTTTTTATTAAAGTTACAGATCTCAAAAAATCAAACTCAGAAACTCTGAGGTACTATGGAATCTCACACGGCTTTTTCTCTCTTTTTCCTTTCTTTTGGTTCCGTTGAGAATAAGAGATGATGATGGTGTTTAAGAAATAAGGGATATGTGTCATTGGTGTTTTATAAATATAAGGAAACGTGGCATTGGTTTACATATATATACATGCATAAGTTTCATTTTCTTTTCTTCTTTTTATCTTTTTTTAAAATATCTCATTATAATAAAAATAATTTAAAAATTCTAATAGATTTTAAACTCAAAGTATCATAAAGTTTAATTTAATTATTTTTAGGAGAATAATTTTCTTTAAATAAAATATTAAATCTTGAATAACTCATTATTTGATTTTCAAAAATTCGGGTTGTTATATCCTACCCACCTTATAAAAATTTTCGTCCTCAAAAATTGATACAAGATAAAAAAGATTCACAATAGCTTCCCTTTTCAAACATGTCAAAGAAAAACATAAAAATTCGACATGTTCAATTTTCAAACATGAGAAAAATAAAAGTCATACTGACACCAAACTATAACAAAGATTGATGTTCCAAATAGTTCAAGTGGACAGTTAGGAACGTGATCAAGCAAAGATATATGCGAATGATGAAAAATGATCGAAAGGGAATCAAAGCATGGTTCAGAAAGGAATCCGAATGTTCTCTGAGGAGGAAAAAAGTTTTTTATTTATAGTAAAAAATCTCTAAGACTAAACCCTAGAATTCAAATTCAAACTAAATCAAAACAAAATCAAATCTAGACCACATCAAATCTTTTTATTTGAAACTAAGATAAGATATTGAATTCTAAACCTAAAAGATATTGTTTGTACATAAAAATTACAAAAATAAAACATAAGATGACAATTAAGAGGTAAATCCAACTAGAGATGCTCCATGAGTGGGGTGGGACCCGTACTACTGGCGTTCAGTGCCAAAATGGGCGTTCAGCGCCGAAAGTGGGTAGTTCTGGCGTTTTAGTGGGCATTCAGCGCCAAAATGGGTGTTCAATGCCGGGAAGGGATGCTGGTTCTGTCCCTCTTGAGCGCTAAACACCAAGCTCGGCGTTTAATGCCAGTTTTGGCAGTGATTCTGGAAGAAAAGTATAGACTATTATATATCATTGGAAAGCTCTAGAAATTAGCTTTCTAACACCGTTGAGACTGCATCAATTGGACCTCTATAGCTCAAGTTATCCTTTCTTTGTCTTTGCACAAGACTCTACCAAATTCGCTCGAAATTCACCTGAAATCATAAAAACACCACAAAAACTCAAAGTAGCATCCAAAGAGGATTTTTGTACTAGAATATAATAAAACTTAAAATTTAACTAAAAACAACTAGAAAATGATAGGAAAAAGGGTATAAGATATTCACTTATCATACATCATGTACAGTATAGGCAAAACGTGTAGTGTTTACATAGGATCATGTCAGTTTACACCTCGTCAACCCTACATAGCTATATATATATACACGACACTTCCGGGGCCTGGCCCATACAAAAGCCACTAAGCTAGTGCCCAGGCTAGCCTAACCAGTCTATAGTTCCTAGCTCTCGGGTGTACTAACACAAGTGAGAGACTAACCATAAGTCAATGTTAGACTCGAGTGTCATCAAAATAATGCTCCTACCACTGTCAGTCAATACCTACATGTGGCCATTTAGCAGATCATCATGAGGCTCATCCATCTCCTCTTCTTTTTCTATCTCCATCTCTGGATCCTCCTCTTCCTCATCATCAGCGACTACAGTTATACCTTCGAAACCACCAGAGGCGCTACTGCCACAATGTACAAATCTGTTCGCAAGCACAGGTTCGTTCGCGTGTATAGAGACTAGTCCATCATCTGGTAGTGCTGGCTCATTGTCTTGCAAAAAGTCAGGAATCAACTTAAGAGGGAAGTCCCACTCTGGTGGAATCGCAGGTACATAATCACAAACCAACTCAGGCTCCTCAAGAATGATGGGCTCAGGTGCTACCTGATTCAGAGGTTGAGTTGGAATAGGGTGCTCGTGACCATCAGGGAAGGCATGACCAGGTGCGTCTGGATGTAGCCAAGATAGAGGAAATTCGTAAGGAGCGTCTGGATAAAAAATCAAGCTATTCATAGGATGTTGGAAGGGGCGATTTTATAACACATAACGTCTAATACGAGGCTCCACTCCCATGATGAATTAACTGTGGTGCACTGGATCCTTGTAGATGTAAGGGTCCTCGAACTCATAGAATATCATGCTCATTCCCATCTGGAAGGGAAGGGGATAGAAGGGGTAAGAATTGGGAAGTTCTTAGTACAGTCGAGTTAATTAGTCATGTTAATCGGCTCCGTCGTACTTTTCAGATAATAGGGTACTTTATAGAAAATAGAGGAAAGTAAGAAAGCAGATAAAAGAAAAATGGAGAAAATAGAAAAGATAGAAGAAAACATAGAAATAGAATACAAGTAGATAAACATAGAAAATAAAGCACACACATACAAAAACTGTGATAAAAAATGATGCGCAAACAAGAATGATGTCTAGCCCTAGTACAGGCCATGAGATCATGTGTTGGTTGGCACCTGTATTCCCAACATTTATCCGGTCACGAGTCCACAATTTTCTAAATACGATTTTTCGTTCAATAAATGCACAAATAATTATTAGCATCTCTATTGAGACAGCCTCTACTTTCTACTTGCAGGAAAATATATACTCTTGGGAACAAAAAATTGCTGTAGGTATCCTAGTTTTCCTACAGAAGCTCTAGGTTGCCCAGGCAACAGATACATATACAAATATCTCTAGAGTTACCTTAATGCAAAAAATAACCTTTCAACGGGCCCTCTGCTTGTTCTCTAATCTCTTTATCATATTACTCTTTTGTCTTTGTCTCTTTACTCTGCTCTGGTTTCTTTGTTTAACATATGTATTTATAGCTTATGTAAATTTCGGTATCAATAGTTACCCTGTCCCAAGTATAGGTTAATTAAGTTTATACTGAAATAGTTTAACTTTTCAAATTATACTTAACCCTAAGCACAACTCAAATACTAACTATATTGCCCCTACTTTTTTCATTAATCACTATTTATTTTTGTCATTAAACTTTACCAACTTCTTCTTCGATTTTTATCTTTTCTTCAAGTTTTTATCTTTCCTTTGTTTTTGCCTCACTAATATGTTATTACCACTTCCTAAGTGTTTTATGAAGGTAATTAAGAAAATTACCTTTTTGTCTTTATTTTATTATTTTTAATAAAATATATTATTAATTAAATAATATTATTTAATATTTTATTATTATTTATTATTTTATTATTAAATTTTTGAAAATTACCTTTCTTTTACCTTTTAACTTTATAAATTCAATTTTTATCCCCTGTAATTTTTAATATTTTTACTTTAACCCCCTAAACTTTAATATTTATAATTTTACCCCACAAACACCAAAATAATTACTACCTTGCCCTTTTTAAGATCTAAAAGGTGTTTTTCAATGTTCTTCATCATACCCAATGTGTTCTTTGTAAATTCTTCATATTCTTTCTTTGTTCTTACTTGTTTTTCAATCTTTTCGATAACCGATTTTTACCAAAATTCATAATAAATTTGCAGCCACTAAAACCCCTTAATTTTCACTTGAATACAGCATAATTTCAACCCCAATTTGAGGGTTATGGTTTGAAATTCCAGTAGCCCTCATGAACAAAATTCATAGCTTGAATATCATCAAATTTTATCAAATTTTTACCAAAATTTCAATAAGAATCACTCATATAAGCAATCAATTTCAAGCATAACCAAACTATATCATAATCACACAACTCACATACAATTAATCAAGATTAATTTTACCAAATCTTACCTTGATTTGCTGCCTCAAATTCGGTTATGCTTCTAGGTGTTCTTTAAGCACTTTTTCCTCCTAAATCACATCAAGAACAACTTTAAATACAAAAATCCTCAACTGGATGAACCTTCATATACAGAAACTCTTGCTGAAAATTGAAGTTTGCTGGCCCTCAAGTCAAGCTAAGTATGATTCCTAAGGAAGAACATCAAGAAAACACATGTTCATGCATGTCTTCCTTGAAACTAAAACAAAAGAGAGAAGGAACAGCCAACTCACCTTGATTTCAGCCTCGATTAGTCATATTATTGTGAAGAGAAAGAAGAGAGGATGATTTTTGTCGGATTGAAATTTTGATTTGAGTTTTAATTCAGAAGAAATCAAGCTTTGAAGATTTAGGAACTAAGAACTTTCTCTCCTTTCTCTCTTGATGATTTTCGGCCACAATGAGCAAATGAGGCAGCCTTGGAGGTTTTGGGGGTTTGGAGGAGGGCTGTGATTAGTTGGCTTGGAGGTAGATTAAAAAAATATTAAAATATCTTTAGTGTATAATTACTACAACTAGATGTATCGGAACACATGTAAAAACACATCTAAAAATTCTTTTCTAAGCTACTAGTATAAATGACACTAGCTAGTAGCATGTTTATTATGAGAATAGAACATATATGATGAAGCATTAGCATTGCTAAAGTCATTAGAGAGTGTTGGTGTTAATCTGAACCAATAAACTGTGAACTCGATCAAACTGATCTCCTATTTTTAACTAAAATAGACCAGGTGATATTATAATAACATTTAAGAATATATAATGCTAATATAATGATAATATTATATTATTATCTTTCTTCTCTCATGAATCGAGTTTGGTTCGTCAAACTGGGACTAATTACAGAAACTAGAATTAAAAACTCCTAACCGATACGGCTCAAAAACTAGGTTTTTCACGACTGCATTGTCGAGCTTACCTTAAAAGAGGTTCTGGATTAAAGATGACATAATGATAATGAGGATTGAGATTCTTGATGATACAACAGAGAAATTCCCTTCATTGATCTTCCGGAGAACTTCGTATTTTCAGAAAAGGTCTCGCATACCCAAAAAACTAGGTTGTTACAAGAAACACCAAAGAAAAGTATATAAGATGCTCATGCATCATAATCAAACTCCACTTACTTGGTAATTCAATTTTCCTTAACTTAATTAACTGTCAATTCCTTGATCAATTAACTACAATAAGAGTTTAAGCAAAGTTTCCGATTTAAAGCCACATAATTCTTAAGAGCCAACCCTAATTGATTTTATGTCACTTATCAAAATTAGTCTTGGACACTCAAAGAATTATGATAAGGAATTTTTAGCCCAATTCCAAAGATTAACTCTTCCAAGATAATAGAGGAATTAAATTTAGATTAAAGTTATTTTCCAATACACTCAAACCCTTAGAATGAAGAACAAAACTCACTTCTTGAATAAAACACCAATGCTTTAATCAAAAGTACAAAAACAATAATATTAATCCATCAAAGTAAATATAGCTCCTAACCTTAATAGAGGATATTAGTTGCTCATGGTGCAAAGGAAACAAAAGCTATCAATTGAAAACGGCTGAAGGAAGAGTTTGTGTTGTGATTGATCTATTCCTCTTAAATGCTAAGCTAAACCCAGAATTTAGAATTCAAAACTAAATAAAAAAAGAATGAGGTTTAATTAAATCAAATCTTTTCTTAATATCTATTAACTAACGAGTGATCTTCCGTGTAATTAAATTTCAAAACTTGATGTGTTACTTTGTTGAAATCCTGGGCTTGTGATAAACCCCATTTTTTGGGGTTTATCTTGTGCTTAATTGAGTGGATTTTATCCACTAAACTCACACTTATTCATATAATTCGCATGGTTTTACAAATCCTTCCTAATTTTGTACTAAGATTAAAAACATGCTTCTTTGGCCTTAAATTTGCTAATGTTAAGCCTCTCTTATTACCATTCGATGTCGTGATGATACGTGGTTAGGAGGGCATTTTTGTCATCTTAGATTTAAGGGACAGAATGGTAATCTCGTCATATTCAAAGATCTGAATACTAGAAGAATCATACCATGCCGGTCTTGGACATCTAGAAGACCAAGAGTTCGTCTAAAAAACAGTGGTGCTAAAAGGGCGACAACTCATAAGGCCCAACAGGCTAAGTCAGGACAGCAAGAAGCCCAATAATGCTTTTCAAATTTAATGGGAGGCATAATTTATTATTAATTTTTGAATTTTTAGGCATTTATTTTGGTTTGTTTCGTTGTTAGAGTTTGTTGAAAGATTTGATTTACTTTTGATTTGCTTAGTGGTATTTTTAGGGATTTTAAATTTAAATCAACTCTGATATATTCTAATAAGATCAAATCTGATTTAAATTAGTTATCATATCTTTAGGATTTTAAAATTTAAATCAAATATGATCTAATCCAATAAGATCAAATCTGATTTGAATTAGTTATCTTATTTTATCTTTTAGCTAGTTTGTTTGGGGTCTATTTAAACACCTTCTGGTGAGACAATTTTGATAACTTTTGATGAATAAATTTTCAGTTGCTTTTAAGCACGTTTTTATTGTGTGAGGAGTGAGGTGAGTGATTTGCTTCGCTTGTTGCATGGAGAAGATTGAGTGATTCAATTTTCATCCCTCTGATCTAGGTTGTCAAGGACAGGTTCTTTGAAGGTCTAGTAGGGAATCCTTTCCGGTGACCTAGGTTGCTAAGAACAGGTATCTTAGAGGTCTAGTAGGAAAAACCTTTATCTATCTTTTATATTTCCGCTGTGTCTCTTTATGCTAATAAATTCCTCTTTTAATCCCATTCTTTTCTGGTCCCCCTTCCATTAGGATTTTACTACTTTGAATGTATTAAACCCTTAATGCCCAACATAAATCCTTATCATCTGGTATCAGTTACAGGTCGTAGGTAAATTCTTATTTATCTACACGTTCCATGGGTCTTGTTTAGTCTCCTTTTTTTTTCTTTAATTTCTGTAAGTTCACGTTAGAGTCAAACAAAAAAAAATGAAAAAAAAATTTCTTTTTTTTAATTTTGTTTTTGCAATTATTCTATCTTTAATTCAGTGTCTGGAAAAAAAATAATAATAAAAAATGATTGAGTATTACGATAGTGATGATGAAGGAAGCTCATATGCGAAAAAGAGTTCTCAGTTTCAAATCCCTGCATTCAAAGGGAGAAATGATCCTGAAGCGTATTTCAGATGGGAAAGGAAGGTAGAATCGATTTTTGCAAATATCATCCTTTCAGAAGAAAAGAAGGTTCAACTGGTACAAGCCAATTTTTCCAATGCTGCCCGTATATGGTGGACTGAATTAGAAAGATCTAGAAGACGGTACGGAAAGCGCCCAATTTGCAGCTGGGAGAAGATGAAGAAAATCATGAGGAAACAGTTTGTGCCATCATCATACCACATGAGGAATCGAGTTGTACCATCATCTTACTACAATGAATTTTTTGGAAGATTTTGTAAGTTGCAACAAGGTTCACAATCAGTGATGGAGTACCACAAGGAGTTTTTATATTTGATGAACAAGGCTAATATCAAAAGGAGTCCTGAGGTTCTTATGGACCGATTTTTGTTTGGATTACACGAAGAACTTGCAGATACAGTCCAACGTTACTGTTACACGACCATGGATGATTTGGTCAAATTGGCCATTAACTGAGAGCAAGTGCAACAAATGATAGATCGCCATAACAAGAGGAATTCTTCTACGCCTATCTTTCATTCTTCTTCAAAGCCAGAGATGGAAGAATTTGTTGAGTATGCTGTAGAGGGTGATGTGTCCTTGGAAGATTCAACAGTGTAGAATTTCTCAACTGGGTCTTTGAGATGTGAGCAATTTGAAAAATATGAGAAAAAAAATTGAAAAAGAGAATGAGTGTTTGAGTGAAAAGAATCTACGTTTGATTGAAAGCGAGAGTTTTGAGAGAAAAGATGAGAATAGTGAGCGAGAGGAGTCAATGAGCGAAAAAGAAACTGAGTTCAATAAACACACTTGTGAGAGAGATCTAGAAAGTTCTAGCTTAGACAAGAGTGCATTAGTCTCATTGAAATCCATAGAGTCCTTAGTTTCTCATACATCTAACCATGAAATTCCTAGTGTATTTATATCAATTTTCCCAGGCTTTGTCGATTCACTGATCAATTATGGAGGCATTAAAATGGATGAAAAGAAAGGAAGACAAATTACACACCTTGGACAAGATGGTGATCGTATGATTGGAAAGATTGAACTAGCAAAGGACATAGCCACAATTCAGTGGGTAGAGGAGAGTCATCAAACCATGGTATTTAAACCCAGAGATTGGGTTTGGATTCCTTGGAGGGACGAAGAGCATCTCATTCAAGATTCGAGGACGAATCTTTTTGAAGAGGGAGAGAATGATACGTGGTTAGGAGGGCATTTTCATCATCTTAGATTTAAGGGACAGAATGGTAATCTCGTCATATTCAAAGATCTGAATACTAGAAGAATCATACCATGCCGGTCTTGGACATCTAGAAGACTAAGAGTTTGTCTCAAAAACATTGGTGCTAAAAGGGCGACAACTCATAAGGCCCAATAGGCTAAGTCAGGACAGCAAGAAGCCCCATAATGCTTTTCAAATTTAATGGGAGGCATAATTTATTATTAATTTTCGAATTTTTAGGCATTTATTTTGGTTTGTTTCGTTGTTAGAGTTTGTTGGAAGATTTGATTTACTTTTGATTTGCTTAGTAGTATTTTTAGGGATTTTAAATTTAAATCAAATCTGATCTAATCTAATAAGATCAAATCTGATTTAAATTAGTTATCATATCTTTAGGATTTTAAAATTTAAATCAAATATGATCTAATCCAATAAGATCAAATCTGATTTAAATTAGTTATCTTATCTTATCTTTTAGCTAGTTTGTTTGGGGTCTATTTAAACACCTTCTGGTGAGACAATTTTGATAACTTTTGATGAATAAATTTTCAGTTGCTTTTAAGCACGTTTTTATTGTGTGAGGAGTGAGGTGAGTGATTTGCTTCGCTTGTTGCATGGAGAAGATTGAGTGATTCAATTTTCATCCCTCTGATCTAGGTTGTCAAGGACAGGTTCTTTGAAGGTCTAGTAGGGAATCCTTTCCGGTGACCTAGGTTGCTAAGAACAGGTGTCTTAGAGGTCTAGTAGAAAAAACCTTTATCTATCTTTTATATTTCCGCTGTGTCTCTTTATGCTAATAAATTCCTCTTTTAATCCCATTCTTTTCTGGTCCCCCTTCCATTAGGATTTTACTACTTTGAATGTATTAAACCCTTAATGCCCAACATAAATATTTATCACGTGATATATTTGTTAAGTGTTTTCAGGGTTTATAGGGTAGGAATGGCTTAGAGGATGGAAAAGAAGCATGCAAAAGTGGAAGGAACACAAGAAATTGAAGGAATTGCTAAGCTGTCAAGCCTGACCTCTTCGTACTAAATCGATCATAACTTGAGCTACAAAGGTCCGAATGAGGCGGTTCCAGTTGCGTTGGAAAGCTAACATCCGGGGCTTCAAAATGATATGCAATTTTTCATAGTTGCCATGCACTTAAGCGATGCATACGCGTAGATGACACGAACGTATGACCTTGCGAAAGTTCAGCAACGCGTACGCGTGGGCAACGCGTACGCGTAATAGAGCCACGTGCTACACGTATCAGAAAATACTGGGGGCAATTTTTGGGCTGTTTTTGGCCCAGTTTCAAGCCTGAAAACACTTATTAGAGACTGCAGAGTGAAGGAATCATGGATACAACTTTCATTCACAAAAAAATTAGGTTTTAGATGTAGTTTTCTAGAGAGAGAGGGTCTCTCCTCTCTCTAGGTTTTAGGTTCTTAATTTATTCCTTTTCAATTTCTAAATTCTATCTTTTTTCAATTTAGTTTCTCTTCTACTTTTAATTGTTCTAGGATTCTAGTTTATTTATTTCCCTTAGTGATTACTTTATGTTGCCACTTTAGTTTATGAATTCTCATGTTAGATTCAAATTTCCTTTTAATGCAATTTGAGGTATTTCATAATTATTGTTCCTTTCTTCGTTTGTTATTATTGATGTTTGCAATTGGTTGTTTAGATTTAATATTTCTTGCTAGTTTTCTATGCCTTTTTATATTGTGCCTTCCAAGTATTTGATAAAATGCTTGGGAGGGTTTTAAGTTAGATTTTTATATTCTTAGCTTGAATTGATTAATTGGAGACTCTTGAATCATCAAAGTCTCTTGTTGGTTGGTGATTGAAACTAGCTAGTTGGCTTGAACTTCACTAACTCTAGTCTTTGATTAGGACTTGTGAATTCAAGTTGATTTTCTCACTTGACTTTCCTTCATTTGTTAAAGGTTAACTAAGTGAGTGCAATTTACAAATACCATCACAATTGACATTGATAATAAGGATAGGAATTCCGATTATAAATCATTACTAGGAATTTTCTTAATTGTTAGTTTATTTCCGTGTCATTCAAATTCCTTGTTCAACATTTAAAAACCCAAAAAGATACTGTCCCATAACCATTAATAACTACACTTCCCTGCAATTCCTTGAGAGACGACCTAAGGTTTAAATACTTCGGTTATTTTTATTGGGTTTGCTTAAGTGAGAAACAAATTAAATTTTATTGAGGTTTAATTGTCGGTTTAGATCTATACTTGCAACGCGATTATTTTTGTGAAATTCTTTGCCGATGATTTTTCCCCCGTCAATTTTTGGCGCCGTTGCCGGGGAATTGCAAACGTGTGCCTTATTATTGGTTATTATGAATATTGTGAATAAATTTTCTTTTTCGTTTCTTTGTTAGTTGTTTCTAATTTTAGGAGTTTTATTTCATTATTCCTTATTAGTTTTTGTTTTTATTTTCTCTTAATACTATGAATTCTCACCCCTTTGGCTATGAGTTTGGTTACAATCATGTTGTTGGAAGAGGAGATTACAATGAAACTTTGCATCAAGGATGGGACAATCAAAGAAGGGAGGAGCCACAAGGATTTGATCAACCCTCTTGGCAACAACCTCTACCCACTTACTATGAGCAAGAACCATTCCAAGGTGCATATCAATCCAATGGATATGGTGGACCCTCTTGTAGTTACCAACAAGCCCCAGTCCCACCATACGCATATGAACCACCTCCTCAACATAGCTTTGAACCCCCATACTCACAATTTCCTTTCCACCATTCTCCTCCATATGACCTTAACCCTTTATCCACCACACCAACCACCATACGAACCATATGAACCATACCCAGAACCACCATCTCAATATACACCATCTCCATACCATTATCAAGAAGAACCACCTCCGTATTATGAGCCTTTTCTCCCAACAAATGAACCCTCCTATCCATCCCCAAGCTCCCAGAAATGATACCTTTAGTGCTATTCGCCAAGGGCAAAGAGAGCTTCAAACCACACTTACCTCTACTCTCATCGGTCTCACATCTACTCTACAAGCTCTTATATCCCGTGTGGATCCATCCTTTGCCCCCAATACTCAACCCTCAAGTTCTAGTGCACTTACTTTTCACCCATATCCATCAATCCAAGAGCAACATGATCCCAATTGCGCTATTGACATGGAACAAGAGAGAAGGGATCGTCTTAGGGACGTAATGGATTGGGTTCATGCATCCATACTTCAAGAGAAGCAAGAGAAGACCCAAGATGTGGAGGTAGGAGAGACCCTTGAAGATGAAGGAGTAGTTGAAGAATTAGGGGGAATTGAAAGTTGTCAAGAGGTGGAAGTTATCAAGGAGGAGTTAGATTTTGTACTAGAGCAAGTGGAGAAAACCGAAATTATCAAAGAAGAGGAAGTGGTTGAGGACTTAGGAGATACAAAATCTCCATGGGAATCTCAAGTCATAGAGCCTCCTTCCAAAACGTTTGAATTTGATGTTGAGGAGGGTGTACAATCTCCAAGGCATGTCATGGTTGAAGACTTGGAGGAGGTTGATCATGAGATTGATTCAATAATTGATGAGTTTTTATCGACAATTGAATCCTCTCCCATTGGACTTAAAGAAGAGGTCAATGTTGCAGAAGCTCGTCAAGAGGTGGTGATCATCAAAGAGGAGCCTAAGAGATTGAAGCATACATTGGCAAGGCCGCCACTGGAGATACCTCCCCCCAAGCCATTACTATCCAACACAACATTCAAGTGGGTAAAATTTTTATCCTTAAACTCTACCTTCCCACTTGAATATGGTCTCCTTAAAACGAATGGACAACTTAGAGCTATCTGCAGTTTTAAGAGTAAAAAGGAGATGGTTAGTGGTTGGCAACACCATCCTAGGTGCGTTATGGTTGGAAGCTCAGGGCCTATTGCAAGGGTTGGTATAATTCTCAATTGTTTGGGTCTAGGAGAATGTTTGGGTGCTTAAATGAGAATTCCAATGCTAAACCACCCGGATGGAATCATGATGATCAACTTCAAGACGGGTGTAGAAACAGGATTTGGGATCCCGACATACAAGAGGATCAACTTTGGGAGCTCGAAGCTTGTGAAGAACTTCATCAAGGCTTGGTGAATTTATTTGGAGATGATGAAGCTTATTGGAAGTCCAAGCGTTGGTGAAAGTTTCAAAATGAGTTCAAGCACAAGCCACCATGACAAGGAGCTCACCAAATGTCCAACTTAAGGACTTTAACTAAAAGTGCTAGGTGGGAGACACCCACCATGGTAAATTCTTTCTAATTTTCTTTTTTATTTATATTAGTAATAAGTTAGATTTTTATTTTTGTTTTTAGATATATTTATTTCGTTTGATTCATGGTTTAGTTGTCTAAAAAAAATTTCTGCGTTTGATGCGTGAGCGTCGAAGAGGCGCACACGTCACATGCAAGTTCGCAATATTAATGAAAGGAACAGAGAGTTGCGATGGAGACGAGCAAGAGGGGTGCGTGGCGCACAAGCCACCCCACGCGTACGCGTGCCTCACGCGTACGCTTACCCTGCATAAATTTCAACCCACGCGTAAGCGTCAGCGACGCGTACGCGTGGGATGAAAATCGGCGTAAAGAGTGAATTGAACAGAGAGTTGTGTGGCCATGGTGCTGGAGTTGCGCGAGTAGTCACGCGTACGCGCGAGTAGTCACGCGTACACGTCACCGACGCTCACGCGTCAGAATGCATTTTTCGCCACCCACGCGCACGCATAACCTGCGCGCGCATCGTGTTCTGTTTTTCATTTCTTTCTTCTTTCTTCTCTCCTTTCTTATTCTTTCTTCCTCCTTTCTTACTTTCTTCTTTTTCATTTCTTTAACTTCTCATCCTTATTCTCTTTCATTCTCTTTTACATATTGCATTTGCATACTTTCCTTCATTGCATTTTAATTTTGTTCATGTTTTTATTTTCTTTTCTAATTTCCTATTTTATCATTGGTATTAAATGTTCTTATTCAATTATTGCATTTTTTCTTGCATTATGTTGGTGTTCCGTGACTTGTTTTACATTGTTGGGTAATATTATTTAAGTCAATGCTAATCCTTTATGATACTTGTATTCCTTTTGCATTGACATGAATTTATATTGTCTTTCATGACCCACTCTCTCTTCTCCTTTGTTGCAATTTTTGCACTATTGATATGCCATTTGCTTCTACTGTTTTCTCACTTGCATGTTGTAACTACCATGTAATTGAGACCCTCATTATTTGGCATTAACCTACCCATAATTTATTTGTTTTCTTATCTTTATTTCTGGGTCACTTTTCTTCTTTTTCCTCTTCTTTCAGGATGGCCACCGAGAAGAGAAAGGAAAAGCTTTTCAGTGGGATGACAGACAAGTCCATCTGCATAATCTTTGGAGAAAAGCATCAGTGTAGCAACCCGACCACTTGCACATCTCAGTATGCACCGAGTACGGTGCAATCTTTAAGTGTGGGGAGGTCGATACCGACTTCCGTGGGTTAGTTATCCCCTTCTCAACACCAATGTTTAGCTTTCTTTGTTAAATTAGTTGTTGCATTTGCATGTTTGATTTTGTGCATATTTTATCACTACTTAGTTAAAGTAATAATCTCTTTTCCAAGAAACTATTTTATGGCATTTCACTAATTTGAATTAAAATTTTTGTTAAACTTGCTTGAAGAATTTTATTTTGGCATGGTTTAGAGCTAAAACATAAAACCAGTGAGATTTTGAGCCTATTTGATTGGTTGCATTGTATCAACCAATATTTTATTTTTGGTGTTTGTTGTTCTCTCTAAAATTGTGATCTTTGTCTGGCTTAATTCTATATTTTCATTGTTTGATGTATGCATGCACTTACATGATTGAGGTCTTGTTTCACTGAGCTTACATACCCATATGGCCTTAACCTTTTCACTATTCTTTGTAAACCAATGTTGAGCCTATTTATCCCATTTGTTCATTACTTTAGTACATCATTAACTCTAAGCGTAAAATAATAATGTCCTTAATTTGAATCCTTGGTTATCTTAGACTAGTGAGAGTATTCATGATTTAAGTGTGGGGAAGTTGGATTTGGAAACATTTGGTTTGAGAATTGGGTGTTGTATATTCTTGTGAAAATATGCAAAATAATAGTTGAGCACATATTATTACATTCAATAATTTAATCATATGCATTGAGAAAAACAAAAGAAAATAAAAGAAAAATTAAAAAAAAAAAGAGAAAAAGAAAAGAAAAAAAAGAGCAAATAATAAAAAGGGGACAAAATGCCCCAAAGTAAATGGTGTTAGCAATGCATATGAGTTGTACTCAAATTGGGATGCATGAATATGTAGCAAAACATAGTTAATGGATAGTTAGGTTTTATATTCTGATTACATGGATTGGCTTAAGTTAGGTGAAAAGTTTAAGTTAATTAAGGATTCAGATTTTAGTCCACTTGGCCAAATACAATCCTACCTTAACCCTAACCCCATTGCAAACCTTGAAAGACCTCTTGATATGTGTATTTGTGCATCAAATTATTTGTTGATTGGTAGAAGAAGAGCAAGCCTTAGAAAGCAAGGTTAGTAGAGAATTGAGAGAATCGAACCTTAAACACTTGAGTGATTAGAGTGTATACACTTCCGGTGAGGGTTCGATGCTCGATTCCTTGTTCCCGGCTTTCACGAGCTATCTTCTTTTGCAAGTTTACTTGTACTTTATTTTGTGATTTGAATTAGTGGAATCCAGTTTATGTTTGTCTTGGAGAATTTGTTTACTTTTAACCTAGTAGGAAGAAGTATTTTTGCATTTAGTTGCATTCATACAGATAGGTTGCATTTCATAAATTCCACCATTCCTCTTCACTCTTTTGGTTCTCTTGAGCTTAGCATGAGGACATGCTAATGTTTAAGTGTGGGGAGATTGATAAACCCCATTTTTAGGGTTTATCTTGTGCTTAATTGAGTAAATTTTATCCACTAAACTCACACTTATTCATATAATTCGCATGGTTTTACAAATCCTTCCTAATTTTGTACTATGATTGAAAACATGCTTCTTTGGCCTTAAATTTGCTAATTTTAAGCCTCTCTTATTACCATTCGATGCTGTGATATGTTCGTTAAGTGTTTTAAGGGTTTATAGGGTAGGAATGGCTTAGAGGATGGAAAGGAAGCATGCAAAAGTGGAAGGAACACAAGAAATTGAAAGAATTGCTAAGTTGTCAAGCCTGACCTCTTCATACTAAATCGATTATAACTTGAGCTACAGAGGTCATAATGAGGCAGTTCCAGTTGCGTTGAAAAGCTAACATCCGAGGCTTCAAAATGATATGCAATTTTCCATAGTTGTCATGCAGTTAGGTGATGCGTACGCGTGACTGGTGCACAAAATTACGATCATCAACAATGGCGCCAAAGACTTGGTGCTCTCAAACGTGAATCACACTTTGTCACAACTCTGCACAACTAACCAGCAAGTGTACTGGGTCGTCCAAGTAATAAACCTTACGTGAGTAAGGGTCGATCTCACGGAGATTGTCGGCTTGAAGCAAGCTATGGTCACCTTGTAAATCTCAGTCAGGCGGATTCAAATGGTTATGGTGAATTGATAATTAAAATATAATTAAAATATAAAATAAGAATAGAGATACTTATGTAATTCATTGGTGAGAATTTCAGATAAGCGTATAGAGATGCTTTTGTTCCTCCTGAACCTCTGTTTTCCTGCTGTCTTCATCCAATCATTCCTACTCCCTTCCATGGCAAGCTGTATGTAGGGCATCACCGTTGTCAATGGCTACATCCCATCCTCTCTGTGAAAATGGTCCAATGCGCTGTCACTGCATGGCTAATCATCTGTCAATTTTCGATCATACTGGAATAGGATTTACTATCCTTTTGCGTCTGTCACTACGCCCAGCACTCGCGAGTTTGAAGCTCGTCACAGCCATCCCTTCCCAGATCCTACTCGGAATATCACAGACAAGGTTTAGACTTTCTGGATCTCGGCAATGGCCATCTATGGGTTCTAACTTATATCGCGAAGACTCTAATATCTCGGACTCGGTCCCCTGTATTAGATATCTAAGAGATACTCATTCTATCTCATCTTCATGTAGAACGGAAATGGTTGTCAGGCACGCGTTCATAGGTGAGAATGGTGATGAGCGTCACATAATCATCACATTTATCATGTTCTTGGGTGCGAATGAATATCTTAGAATAGGAATAAGCTTGAATTGAATAGATAAACAATAGTACTTTGCATTAATTCATGAGGAACAGCAGAGCTCCACACCTTAATCTATGGTGTGTAGAAACTCTACCGTTGAAAATACATAAGAGCAAGGTCCAGGCATGGCCGAGAGGCCAGCCCCTATGATCTAAGAACTAAATGTCCCAAGATGTCAAATACAATAGTAAAAAGTCCTATTTATGCTAAACTAGTCACTAGGATTTACAGAGATAAGTAAATGATGCAGAAATCCACTTCTAGGGCCCACTTGGTGTGTGCTTGGGCTGAGCATTGAAGCTTTCACGTGGAGAGGTCTTTCTTGGAGTTGAACCCCAGTTTATAACCTGTTTCTGGCGTTTAACTCTACTTTGCAACCTGTTTTTGGCGTTTAACTCCAGAATGCAACATGGAACTAGAATTGAACGCCAGTTTGCGTCATCTAAACTCGGGCAAAGTATGGACTATTATATATTGCTGGAAAGCCCTGGTTGTCTACTTTCCAACGCAATTGAGGGCGCGCCATTTGGAGTTCTGTAGCTCCAGAAAATCCACTTTGAGTGCAGGGAGGTCAGAATCCAACAACATCTGCAGTCCTTCTTCAACCTCTGAATCTGATTTTTGCTCAAGTCCCTCAATTTCAGCCAGAAAATACCTGAAATCACAGAAAAACACACAAACTCATAGTAAAGTCAAAAAATGTGAATTTTATTTAAAAACTAATAAAAATATACTAAAAACTAACTAAATCATATTAAAAACTATGTAAAAACAATGCCAAAAAGCGTATAAATTATCCGCTCATCACAACACCAAACTTAAATTGTTCCTTGTCCCCAAGCAAATGAAAATCAAATAGGATAAAAAGAAGAGAATATACTATAAATTCCAAAATATCAATGAAACTTAGCTCCAATCAAATGAGCGGGACTAGTAGCTTTTTGCCTCTTGAATAGTTTTGGCATTTCACTTTATCCCTTGAAGTTCAGAATGATTGGCATCTATAGGAACTTAGAATTCAGATAGTGTTATTGATTCTCCTAGTTCAGTATGTTGATTCTTGAACACAGCTACTTTATGAGTCTTGGCCGTGGCCCTAAGCACTTTGTTTTCCAGTATTACCACCGGATACATAAATGTCACAGACACATAACTAGGTGAACCTTTTTAGATTGTGACTCAGCTTTGTTAAAGTCCCCAATTAGAGGTTGGTGCACGAATTGCGAATCACACTTTTCACAACGCGTACCACTAACCAGCAAGTGCACTGGGTCGTCCAAGTAATACCTCACGTGAGTAAGGGTCGAATCCCACGGAGATTGTTGGTTTGAAGCAATCTATGGTTATCTTGTAAATCTTAGTCAGGAAGTCAATTATGTTTATCAGTTGAATTGTGAATAACCAAGAGAACATAAATTAAAGATTACTTGTTGTGCAGTAATGGAGAATATGTTGGAGTTTTAGAGATGCTTTGTCTTCTGAATCTCTGCTTTCCTCTGTCTTCTGATTCACGCACGCACGCCCTCCTATGGCAAGTTGTGTGTTGGTGGATCACCGTTGTCAATGGCTACCTTCCGTCCTCCCAGTGAAAACTACGCTCACGTGCTCTGTCACAGCACGGCTAATCACCGGTTGGTTCTCGATCCGGTCGGAATAGGATTTACTACCCTTTTGCGTCTATCACTAACGCCCAGCCTTCAGGAGTTTGAAGCTCGTCACAGTCATTCAATCCTTGAATCCTACTCGGAATACCACAGACAAGGTTTAGACTTTCCGGATTCTCATGAATGCTGCCATCAGTTCTAGCTTATACCACAGAGATTCTGATTAAGGAATCTAAGAGATACTCATTCAATCGTATATAGAACGGAGGTGGTTGTCAGGCACACGTTCATGATTTGAGGAAGGTGATGAGTGTCACAGCTCATCACCTCCATCACAGTTAAGCGCGAATGAACATCTTAGATAGGAACAAGCGTGTTTGAATGGAAAACAGAAATACTTGCATCAATTCATCGAGACACAGCAGAGCTCCTCACCCCCAACAATGGGGTTTAGAGACTCATGCCATCAGAGAATACAAAGTTTAGATCTGAAAATGTCATGAGATACAAAATAAGTCTCAAAAGTTGTTTAAATACTAAAATAGTAGCCTAGGGTTACAAAATATGAGTAGACTATGATGGATGATGCAGAGATCCACTTCTCGGGCCCACTTGGTGTGTGCTGGGGCCCACTTGGTGTGTGCTGGGCTGAGACTTAAGCAATTCACGT
>NC_029793.2:73548109-73548680 GCF_000816755.2 Arachis ipaensis | reverse complement strand
TGCACTGTTCAAGCATTCATTCAGAAGACAGAAAGCATTGCCACCACTTTTAACCAATTAGAATTTCTTTTATTAAACTCGAAATTTTGTTGCTTCTTATTCAAAAGATCTACTATTTTATTCATGTTTAATGATGATGAGAAGAATAAACTATAGCTTAATTGGAGATAAAATCAAAATAGATACTAATTACTACTGTATGACTCCTAAGGTAAACTTTTATTAGATCATTATCACAGAGTTAAGGCAGAAATTGGAAATTAACAACCTTTATTCTGGGGGTATGGGGGTTCCTCTGATCCTTGGGAGGCTTGGTATTACAGAAGACTTTTGGCGCTTCAGTTCCCTTAAGTCACGTCCCTGCTCCTCTTGTTCTTTAAACATCTGGGTCAGCATTTGACTGTGTTCCTTCTGTTGTTTTATTATTTGCTCCATAGCTTCTTGTATCTTGGTGACAGACGTCTCAAGATATTCCCAATATTCCGCTTGTGGAATCTCTGGGAGGAATTCCTGTGCTCTCTTCTTGATAAGATCCTCCTGTGCTTGTTGTCTCTCCATTGATGCTTTGGTG
>NC_029793.2:73537852-73538109 GCF_000816755.2 Arachis ipaensis | reverse complement strand
AAGGATTGGTCGAAGAAGCTGGATGATGCTCTTTGGGCATACAGAACAGCATTCAAAACTCCACTTGGAATGTTTCCATATTAACTGGTCTATGGAAAGGCTTATCATTTACCACTGGAGCTGGAGCACAAAGCTCTCTGGGCTATCAAGATACTAAATTTTGACAGCATTGCTGTTGGTGCAAAAAGGATCTTGCAGCTGCAAGAGATGGAGGAATTTAGGTCACAAGCCTATGAAAACACTAAGATGTATAAAGA
>NC_029793.2:73531262-73535517 GCF_000816755.2 Arachis ipaensis | reverse complement strand
TAGTTAACGTGGCCTCTAACGTTAAAGGGGGAAGAGAAGCCAACGTTAGTGACACTCAACATTGTCACTAACGTTGGCCTAAGGATGCAACACACAACGTTAACTTCCACGTTAACTTGGTTAACGTGGGAGCTAACGTAAGAAGTGAAAGTTGTCGACAACGTTAGTGACACTCAACATCGTCACTAACGTTGGAAGCAACCACACAACCCCCAAGGAGCCACGTTAACTTCCACGTTAACTTAGTTAACGTGGAAGCTAACGATGAGGAATGAATGATGAGCCGACGTTAGTGACACTCAACATTGTCACTAACATTGGGATGGCTAAGAATGGCCACGTTAGAAGCCACGTTAACCTAGTTAACGTGGACTCTAACGTGAGATCTAGAGGCACATTGGAACGTTAGTGACAATATTGAGTGTCACTAACGTTCTCGAAGTTTGGCAAGGCCACGTTACAAGCCACGTTAACCTAGTTAACGTGGGCTCTAACGTGAGGCAAAGGGGTACATTGGAACGTTAGTGAAAATGTTAAGTGTCACTAACGTTCTCGAACTTATACTTTCACTAAATGTTAAAACCCCTAACGTCCTGAGCTAAAGTCTCCGCCCACTTAGCACTTTCTCTCTGCAAGTAAAGCCAAGCCCAAATGAAGAAAAGAACTGCTTCAAACTCAAGATCCAAAGGCCCAAGACTTGAAGAGCAAACTAGAAGCTGAGAAGAGTAGTATATATAGGAGTAGCTTTGAATTGTTAAAGAAGTTCTGGATGCTGGAAAAAGAGAACTACTCTCTGTATTCTACCTTCTCTGCATTTTCTAGTTTTATGATGTATTCTCCATCTTTGTTTTCATTTTCAAGAGCTATGAACAATCAAACCCCTTTCATTGGGTTAGGGAGCTCTGTTGTAATTTGATGGATCAATACTAATTTTCATTATTCTTCTTCTATCTTTTCTCTTGATTTTACTTGAAAGCTTTCGATCTTCATCCAATTGAGTAGTTATCTTGGAAGAGAAGCTATTCAAACTTGGATCTCTTTTGAACCTTGAAAGAGGAATGAAGAGATCAAGCTAGAAATGCTTTCTCATGCTGGACCAAATTGGGTTTGGATGGGTATGTGACTATAACCCTCTCAATACTTGATTTGGGAAATGCATGTGGTATAATCAGTGACCATACTTCATCTCTTCTCATGAGCAATTGACCAAGGAATTGGCTATTGATCAAGACTTGAGAGATTGAATTGCAAGAAATTGTAATTCAATCACTTAAGATTGCCAAGGAGATCAATGAGTGCATTGATTGAGGAAGAGATGAAAATGAACTTGATCCAAAGAATTACAACATCTCCTAAGCCCAATGAACTCCCCATCTCTGATCTACCCATTCTCTTTAATTTCTGCCATTTACTTTTATGAGCAAATCCCACATTCCCATTTAAAATTCTGCAATTTAATTTCAGTCATTTACTTCCAGTCCTTTAATTCTAGCATTTAGTTTTCTGTTATTTACATTCCCGCCATTTTATTTTCTGCAACTCTCAACCCAAATTCTGGATTCGCTTAACTAGAACATTCTTCTAGTTAAAGTTGCTTGATCAATCAATCCCTGTGGGATTCGACCTCACTCTATTGTGAGTTTTTACTTGACGACAAATTCGGTACACTTGCCGAAAGAAGATTTGTTGAGAGACAAATTTCCACCCGCATCACTAATGCCTCTTGGATTCTCAGCTTTTTCATCACAGATGAAGGTATCAGATTTAAACTCAAGCCAACATTATACAGGACCTTGTCAAAAGTGATCTTTCAAATAGGACATAGGAGCTAAAAGCTCCCTGTGCCTGGCATCTTCCTTGGTAGCTCATTATGAATTAGAGTGATGTACTCCTTATCCAGTGCCTCTAATTCATCTCCTTCTAAGGCCTTCTTTTCAAGGGGTAAGATCTTTATGAGTGCAGTAGAAGGAGGCCTTTACTCCAAAACTTCAATAGCAGGAGTATTTAATTGCAGTTTCTTAGAGACTTCCAAAAACTGTGAAGGGTTCTCATCCCTGATTTCTTTTTGGGGATTCTGAGGGTGTGGTATTTCAGGCACCTGGGCCACCAAAAGGGCGTGTGGCAGTGTCTTTTCAATCTCTTGTTGAGCCTTTTCTTTATTTAGTCCATCAACAGTGTGTACCACCTTAGGCTCAGCCTCCTTGATCCTGATGGGGGCCTTACATTCTTCTCTTGGATTCACCTCTATGTCACTAGGAATAGTGTTAGGAGGTCTCTGAAGTTTTCAAGGGTATGGTAGTTTGGTTCTATACTCTGGGACATTGGATAATGTAGGATAAGTGTCCAGAGCAACTGGAAATGGGTTGTCAGGATGCTTGGGGGGAATGTCTTTTGAATTGATTTCAATTGCCCCCTTCTCTGGGTGTTGAACGCCTGATGGGAAAATTTGTGGAAAAACACGAATTTCCAAAACACCCAAATCTAACTGGCAAGTATACCGGGTCGCATCAAGTAATAAAACTCACATGAGTGAGGTCGATCCCACAGGGATTGATGGATCAAGCAACTTTAGTGGGTGATTAGTTTAGTCAAGCTAACATATTTAAATTTAGCTCGATTGTGAAATCTAAAGGAGAAATTTAAGATCTCAGGAAATCAATGAGACTAGAAAACAAGTCTAGATCTCAATTCCTTCCTTGATCTAACAGTAAACAAATTGCAGAAGAAATAGATATGAAAGCAGTAAAGAGAGTTTTGATTCAAATCACAATTCCTTCAAATTATGCAGCAAGTAAACAGAGAGAAATCTCAGAGGGAGAATGAAACAGAACACCTTCAATTCTCCACCCAAGATTTAAAAACAAAGAAAAGAAAACTAAAGAGAGAGAGCTCTCTAATGCCAATGCTCCCTAGTGGAGCCAACTTCTCAATGCTCTCTATCAGAGCCAAGCAGAGCTCGCCTTTCTAAAATGAGAATGATCCCTTATATAGGCTTTTTACAAAATGAAAATGAAAATGAAAGTGAAATTAAAGACAAATTATAATTAAATAAAATTCCTATTTTATCTATCTCTTGTGCCTTTGAGTGATGATAATGGGCTTTGCGTGCTTTGGATTTGGGTTGAAGATGGCCTTTGTTGATTGCTCTTGGAGTTGGAGAGAAACCCACTTGTGAACCGGGACATAAAGCACAAAAGCTTGAGTCAAAGTTTGAGGTAAACTTTGGCTCAAGCTTTTTATACCAGCCACCCCCGTTTGCTGCTATCCACGTTTGAGCTAAAGTTTGAGGTCAAACTTTAAGCCAAACATGGATCCCCTTGTATGCATGTGTGGCGCCAACGTTTGCCAAAAAGCTTGAGGCAAACGTTGGCGCAAGCTTTTTCTCCCCTGGTGGTGCACGAAATTGTGATGTCCAGGCTCAAACAATCCCTAGCAACGTGAGCAACTTGGTACGTGCAATCGTGATTACACTTTGATTATATAAAATTTACGGCTCTTTCTTTCCCTGGCAATGGCGCCAAGAACATGGTGCCAATACCATGGTTCACAACTTCGATACAACTAACCAGCAAGTGCACTGGGTCGTCCAAGTAATACCTTACGTGAGTAAGGGTCGAATCCCACGGAGATTGTTGGTATGAAGCAAGCTATGGTCACCTTGCAAATCTCAGTTAGGCAGATATAAATTGATAATGGTGTTTTCGAATTTAGTATAATAAAATAGGGATAGAAATACTTATGTAATTCATTGGTGAGAATTTCAGATAAGCGAATGGAGATGCCTTTGTTCCTTTGAACCTCTGCTTTCCTACTATCTTCATCCAATCAGTCTTACTCCTTTCCATGGCTGGTTTTATGCAAGGGCATCACCATTGTCAGTGGCTACATCCCCTCCTCTCAGTGAAAAATATGTTCACATGCTCTGTCACAGCACGGCTAATCATCTGTCGGTTCTCGATCATGCTGGAATAGGATTCACCCTCCTTTTGCGTCTGTCACTAACGCCCAGCACTCGCGAGTTTGAAGCTCGTCACAGTCATTCAATCATTGAATCCTACTCGGAATACCACAGACAAGGTTTAGACTTTCTGGATTCTCTTGAATGCCGCCATCATTCTAGCTTACGCCACGAAGATTCTGGTTAGGAGATCTAAGAGATATTCATTCTAGCTTATTTCATGTAGAACGGAAGTGTTTGTCAGGCACGTGTTCATAGGGGAGAATGGTGATGAGCGTCACACATAATCATCACCTT
>NC_029793.2:73510292-73523785 GCF_000816755.2 Arachis ipaensis | reverse complement strand
GAAGGATGATGAGCGTCACACATAATCATCACCTTCATCACGTTCTTGGGTGCGAATGGATATCTTAGAAGCGAAATAAGATGAATTGAATAGAAAACAGTAGTACTTTGCATTAATCTTTGAGGAACAGCAGAGCTCCACACCTTAATCTATGGAGTGTAGAAACTCTACCATTGAAAATACATAAGTGAAAGTCCAGGCATGGCCGAGATGGCCAGCCCTCAAACGTGATCTAAGATAGCATACAACTGATCAAAGATACCTAATACAATAGTAAAAGGTCCTATTTATAATAAACTAGTCACTAGGGTTTACATGAGTAAGTAATTGATGCATAAATCCACTTCCAGGGCCCACTTGGTGTGTGTTTGGGCTGAGCCTGAATGTTGCACGTGTAGAGGTCCTTCTTGGAGTTGAACGCCAACTTTTGTGCCAGTTTGGGCGTTCAACTCTGGTTTTGGCTCCTTTTCTGGCGTTGGACGCCAGATTTGGGTAGAAAGCTGGCGTTGGACGCCAGTTTACGTCATCTATTCTTGGCCAAAGTATAGACTATTATATATTTCTGGAAAGCCCTGGATGTCTACTTTCCAACGCAATTGGAAGCGCGCCATTTCGAGTTCTGTAGCTCCAGAAAATCCACTTTGAGTGCAGGGAGGTCAGAATCCAACAGCATCAGCAGTCCTTCTTCAACCTCTGAATCTGATTTTTGCTCAAGTCCCTCAATTTCAGCCAGAAAAACACACAAACTCATAGTAAAGTCCAGAAATGTGAATTTAACATAAAAACTAATGAAAACATCCCTAAAAGTAACTAGATCCTACTAAAAACATACTAAAAACAATGCCAAAAAGCGTATAAATTATCCGCTCATCACCTGGGTATGTTGGTGTGGCGCCAACGTTTGCCAAAAAGCTTGAGGAAAACGTTGGCGCAAGCTTTTTCCTCCAGGGTGTTTATTTTGTGGTGCCAACGTTTGCCAAAAAGCTTGAGGCAAACGTTGGCGCAAGCTTTTGCTCCATCTAGGGTGTTTTCAACTCTTCCAAAAGTTTGAGCTAAAGCTTGAGGCAAGCTTTGGCTCAAGCTTTTTGTTCTCTCTTGCTCCTAACCATTCCTTCTTTCTTCAACCTTCTTCAAAGCTCTTTTCACCTATCATCAATCAACCAAGCACATCAAAGCTATGCTCAAAATCATGAGATTGTTATTCTTTCATAATATATAACAATTATAGCACAAAATCTCATGAAAATGCATTAATTTATCCATGGTTGATTGAATCAAAGGAAACATGAAATTCTACCCAATTGGCTTACTTATGACTCAAGAAAGTGCATAAAACCTATTGAAAACAAAGGATAAAGCATAGAGAAACATGACATGGTGACATGTCATCAACGCCCTTGGTGATTCCTTCTTAGCGTTCAACGCCAGTGTTACTCCCTTCTGGGCATTGGACGCCCTTGTTATCCCTTTCTGGATGTTCTACTTCTGCTTTACTCGCCATTGGGCGTTCAACTTCCTCTCTGTTTGAGTGGTTCCTCCACCCTTGAGCTTTCTCCCTGACTGGAGTCCCCTTAAGAATTGGTTATTGACAACCATCTCAATAAGCTCATTTGCATCTTTGAATGTTATTTTTCAATGGTGCAGAGAGTCATCTGTAGAGTGATCTAAGAATCTATTAGCCATCTCAGATAGACCTTCATAGAAGATCTTTATCCTGTGCCAACATGTGAACATGTCAAGGGAGCATTTCCTGATCATCCGCTTGTACCTCTCCCAAGCATCATAGAGGGACTCGTTCTCTTCCTGCCTGAAGGTCTGAATGTCTGTCATCAGCTGAGCCAATCTCTATGAGGGAGAAAACCTGTTCAGGAATTTGTTAACAAGCTTATCCTACGTGTTTAAACTTCCTATGGGTTCAAGATTCCACCAGTACTTTGCTTCATCTTTCATAGCAAACGGGAAGAGTATTAGCCTGTGGATTTCATGGACCATTCCATTGGTCTCTACAGTGTCACAAAACTGCCGAAAGTCAGAGATAAATTTATTGGGATCTTCTTGTGGGTGTCCATGAAACTAGAAATTTTGCTCCTCCATTAGCATGATCAGGTCTATGCTGACCTTAAAGTCATCTAAGTCAATAGGAGGTCCACTAATACTCCTTCCATAGAAGTTATGAGTGCGAGTTGTATAAGAGCCTAGAGTTCTCTTAATTTTTGTGTTCTCCTTTAGATCCATAGTGACTTTGGTGTTCCAGCATACACAAATAAGAGACAAAGAAAAACGGGAGTCTCCATGTCACAATATAGAGAGCTCCTGGTGAGAGTTAGAAAAAGAGAAAAGAAAAGAAAGATGTCTTTTAATTTAAAAGGAGTTTTCAAAATTAGATAGAAAAAGAAGAAGAATATTTTCGAAAAATAATAAAGAGAAAAGAGTTAGATATTTTCGAAAATAGGAAAAAGAAAGAAGAATTAGAAAGAATCAAACTTTAAAATTAAAAAGAAACAAACAAGTAACTAATTAACAAGATTTGAAAATAAAATAAAAGATTTGATTTTGAAAATATTTGAAATTTAAAAAAAAAAAAAAGAAAGATTCAATCAAAGATTTTAAAATTTAAAATGGGAAACAAAGTTAAGGTAAGACATGATTTTAAAAATTAAGATAGAAGATTTGATTTTTGAAAAGATTCTCCAATTAAAAAGGGAAAGTTAAAAAAAAAGGATTTTAAATTTAAAAGAATTTTAAAGAAGTTAAGATAAGATAAGATTTTGAAAATCAAGAGATTTTAAAACAAGATAAGAAAAAATTTGAAATTCAAATTTAGAAAGGGAAACTAATCAAATGCTAAACTTTTAAAAATTAAATTCAAAAAGAAAGATAAGATAACAAATTTTGAAATTTAAAGAAAAAGATTAGATAAGATTTAAATAAAAACAAAAAGATAGCTAATAAGACACCAAACTTAAAATTTTAAATTCAATTAAAGGAAATTTTTGAAAAATTAGTTTCTTCTGTTTTTTTGAATAATTAAAAGGAAAAGACAAACACTAAACGGACACCAAACTTAAAAATTTTAAGATCAAAGACACTAATTTTCAAAAAAGTGGGGAAAATACTAAAAGACACCAAACTTAAGACTTGACACAAGACTCAAACAAAAGAACACCATGAAATTATTAATTTTTTTTTGAAGAATTTTTGAAAAAGAAAACAATAAACACAATTAAAAGAAAGCAGTAAATAGTACCTGATCTAAGGAGCAAGACAACCGTTAGTTTGTCAATCACAAACAATCCTCGGCAACGGCGGCAAAAATTTGATGCGCAAAATTTAAACTCGCACAACTGAACCGGCAAGTGCACTGGGTCGTCCAAGTAATAACTCAGGTGAGTGAGGGTCGAATCCCACGAGGATTGCCGGATTGAGCAAGCTGTGGTTATCCTGCAGATCTTAGTCATGAGAATAAAAGGATAGTTGTTGTTTGTTGTAGGCGCATAAACAAGCAATGACAATCGAACGTAGGAGACAGTAATTAGCAATGGTTAAGGCTTCGGAGATGCTTCTTCTTCTGAATTAATAAGTCATACTCTCTACTTCAAAGATGAATAATTCCTTCAATGGCAAGGCTATAATTAATTAAGCCATGGGTCATGGTCATTAATCTCCTCAGGTCCAAACCAAACATCTGAATGGACTAGATCAATCTGGGAGAGGGTGAAGAGCACGCATGTCAATCCCTTTTGTGATCCTACTCAAAACGCCATAGACAAGGTCCGATCTTCCAGATCAGAGACTGATGCTCTTCTGGTTCTAGCCTTTAGAGCCACAGGAACCTCAATTTCCCCTGACTAACGAGGTTATATGTCACATACCCCGATTAATCTAGATAATTCTGTTGGAACCCATGATGCATCCTCAAGTTGTAGCTCAATACTATCCGGGTCAGGACTTGTAAGGAACTCATGTAGAATCGAGATTCATAAGGATGAAGAATGACAATGCATCATAGAATAGAATCAAACACTCATTGAAATAGAAAAGTAATTGTATTAATTCGTAGGAATCAACAGAGCTTCTAACCTTAACCTAGGAGGTTTAGTTGCTCATACTGTATAGAGAATAGTGTGAAATATTTGAAAATGCTGAAGGATCAGAGTCCAAAAGTCTTTTAAACAATGGTGATCTCTCCTTCACAAATTCTAACACCTAAATTCATCAATTCATTCAAATGATTTTCAGTCAAAATTCTACCAATTTCACCAATCATTATCAACATTACATTCATACATAATTAATCCACTAAGTCCAATAGTTTAGAGTATTCAAGTCTATCTTATGGCAACTAGCCCTAAGTTTTCATGCAACATTACATATTAACTATAGAAAACTAAAACCATACTTTGGCCGATTTCCTCCCAAGCTCAATCACCACCCAGAAACTCTTTTTCACAAGTTTTCAAGCCTCCAAAGCCAACTCAGCAAGCTTCCAACCACTAGATTTTAGGTCCAAGCATACCACTTCGCCAATTTGGCTTCAATTCACATGAATTCAATATAATTCTATACAATTTCATACATAACAACAATTTCAATACCTAAACTTTATAAAATTAAAAAATTCAAAGGGGATAAGAGTTCTTCACCTTAACCCACTGAGCACTTGGATGAAACCCAGCTATATCTCACACTAGAGCACTCCTAAACCATCAAAATTACAAAATTTCTCAATATCCCAAAACCAAAATGCAAAATTGAAGAGAGGTAAGAGCTGATAAACCCCGATTTCGTGATTTATCTTGTGCTTATTTTAGGGGATTTTACCACCTTTTCCCACATTTATTCAATGAAATAGCATGGTTTTGTAATTCTCCCTTGAATTGTGCTTAAGTGTAAAAACATGCTTTTTAGGCCCTAAATTGGTGATTCTGATTCACTTTAATTCCATTCAATGCCTTGATGTGTGTGTTGAGTGATTTCAGGTTTATAAGGCAAGTATTGGATGGAAGAAATGAGTAGAAAAGCATACAAAGGGGAGAATGCATGAAGAAACAAAGATTGGGAATGCATCAATGGACGCGCACGCGTACAAGGCACTTACGTGCAAAAGTGGTTTTACATAGAGACGTGCACGCGTACATGACGCGTCCGCGCGGGTGAAGATTTTGCCAATTGATGTGCATGCGCACATGGCGCGCACGCGCCAATACTCTCACATGGCCCACTTAAAGGCAAAACGCTGGGGGCGATTTCTGAGCTGCCCAGGACCAAATCCAACTTGTTTCTGAGTGTATTTCATGCAGAATTGAAGTCCAAGCAAAGGGGAAGCAATTAGTTTAGTGATGAGCAGATAATTTATACGCTTTTTGGCATTGTTTTTACATAGTTTTTAGTATGTTTTAGTTAGTTTTTATTATAATTTTATTAGTTTTTAAATAAAAATCACATTTCTGGACTTTACTATGAGTTTGTGTATTTTTCTGTGATTTCAGGTATTTTCTGGCTGAAATTGAGGGACCTGAGCAAAAATCTTGTTCAGAGGATGAAAAAGGACTGTAGATGCTGTTGGATTCTGACCTTCCTGCACTCGAAATAGATTTTCTGGAGCTACAAAAGCCTAATTGGCGCGCTCTCAATTGCGTTGGAAAGTAGACATCCAGAGCTTTCCAGCAATATATAATCGTTTATACTTTGCCCAAGCTTTGGCGACGCAAATTGGCGTTTAATGCCAAGTCTTTACCCTATTCTCGCGTTAAACGCCAGAAACAAGCTACAACCTGGCGTTTAACTCCAAAAAAATTCTCTACACATGGAAGCTTCAATGCTCAGCCCAAGCACACACCAAGTGGGCACCGAAAATGGATTTCTACACTATCTATCTTAGTCTACTTAATTTATGTAAACCTAGGTCACTAGCTTAGTATAAAAAGTACTTTTAGAGATTTATTTTGCACCTCATGACATTTTTACACTTCACATTATATTTCTGACGGCATGAGTCTCTAAACCCCATGATTGGGGGTGAGGAGTTCTGCTGTGTTTCGATGAATTAATTCAATTACTACTGTTTTTCATTCAATCACGTTTGTTTCTATTCTAAGATACTCACTCGCACTTTATCCTGATGAATGTGATGATCGCTGAATGTGATGATCTGTGACACTCATCATCATTCTCACCTATGAACGTGTGCCTGACAACCATCTCCGTTCTATCTGCACTAGCTTGAGTGTGTATCTCTTAGCCTCCTGGTTCATGACCAGAGTCTTCGTGGTATATGCTAGAATTATTGGCAGCCATTCCTGAGATCCAGAAAGTCTAAACCTTGTCTGTGGTATTCCGAGTAGGATCTGGAAAGGGATGACTGTGACGAGTTTCAAACTCGCGAGTGTTGGGCGTAGTGACAGATGCAAAAGAATCAACGGATTCTACTCCAACATGAGTGAGAACCGACAGATGATTAGTCGTGCGGTGACAGCGCATTTGGACCATTTTCACTGAGAGGATGGATGGTAGCCATTGACAACGGTGATCCACCAACATACAGCTTGCCATGGAAGGAGACCTGCGTGCGTGAAGAAGAAGACAGTAGAAAAGCAGAGATTCAGAAGACAGAACATCTCCAAAACCTCAATATGTTCTCCATTACTGCATAACAAGTATTATTATTTTATGTTAATTACTTCTCATAAACCCAACCATTTTTATTATTAATTTCCTGACTAAGAATTACAAAATAACCATAGCTTGCTTCAAGCCAACAATCTCCGTGGGATCGACCCCTACTCACGTAAGGTATTACTTTGACGACCCAGTGCACTTGCTGGTTAGTGGTACGAGTTTTGAAAAGTGTGATTTACAATTCTTGCACCATTTAGCCAACATGAGCCTTTAGTTAATTTTCTAGAGAGAAAAGCTCCCTCTTCTCTCTAGAATTAGGTTAGGGCTAGGTTAGATTATCTTAGATCCATGTTTAATTACTTGATCTCATCTTGTTTCTTTTATAATTTCTCATTTCTACATCTTGATCCTCTTATTTGTGATGTTAATTTCTCATTTTGCTCTCTTTTGTAATGATGAACTCATGTTGGATTCGGTTTACATTTAATGCAATTTGATGTTGATGTTTCTTTTATTGATGAATTGAGTTGTGAATTTATTTTTTTTTTGCAATTAGTAGTTGGTAGATTTTATTATTCCTGCAATTTATGATGTTTATTTCTATTGCACTCTATGTATTTGACGAAATGTTCTTCTTGGTTTTTGAGTAGTTTTGTCAACTCTTGGTCTAAGCTAAGGGAATTGGGTAAATTTGAGTTATTGGGTATAATGGATTTGGTGATTTGAGAACCCTTGGTGATCAATTTGATACCCATTGACGCTAACCTACTACTAAGTTAATTAGTAGGTAGGTTGGGACTTACGGGTTGATGTGATCAAACCTATTTGACGTACTTCAAAGCTTAGGAGTAGATGTTACGTACTTAAAGCTTTTGGGAAGTAGACTTAATAGGTTGGCCTCTCATGATTATCAATATTTGGTTTGTTGACAAGGATGGTGATCTCAATTACCTAAGTCTTTGCCAAGAGTTCTTTATCTTGTTTTCTTTGCTTGCTTGCCTAATTTACTTTTCTTGCCCTCTTATGAACCAAATACTTGAGCACTTCATTGTATCCTAGGGAGACGACCCGGAGTCCAAATACTTCGGTAAATTTTCATTTGGGGTTTGCACTTGTGACAAAACCAATATCTTAATTTGATGTGAGAGTTGTTTGTTGGTTTGGAGCTATGCTTACAACGAAGTAATTCCTTCCTTTAGGAAGAAAATCTAGACCAACGACAAAATTTTCTCGCTATCAAATTAATGGCGCCATTGCCGGGGAACACAATGGTGCTATGTTATTGGCTATTGTATATATTGTGAATAGCTTGAATTTTGGTTTGTTTGCTAGTTTTTGCTAGTTTAGGATTTTATTTTCTTTGTTTCTTATTAATCTTTGTTTTTATTTTCTCTTTCACTATGAATTCTCATCCTTTTGGCTATGAGTGTAGTTCAAACTATGTTGTAGGAAATGGAAGCTCCAATGAGGATATACATCAAGGGTTTGGAAATCAAGGATGGGGGGAACCCCAAGCTTATGAACAACCTTCGTGGCAACAACCTCCTCCGAACTATTATGGGTATAATCCTGATCCTAATGTGTATCAAGCCAATGTGTGTGATGATCCTCATTGTGGTTGTCAACCACAATCATCATATGCATATGATCTCATTCCTCAATATAGCCATACACCATACTCACATGCCTCACACTACCATTCAACTCCATATGACCATAACCAATACCTACCATATCAACCACCGTATAAACCACATCTAGAACAACCAATGCCCCAATACCAATACTCCCAAGAACCACAAATTCCACATACACTACCTCAAGAATTCCACCAATATGAACCACCTTCCAACATCAACAATCTTCCCTCAAACACTGAACCCTATCTTCCACCACCACCTCCCGACAAAACCTTCACATTATAACTGAGAGACCTTGAATCTCGTATCTTAAGGCGACAAGAAGAGGATGAAACTAAGTTTAAGGAGCTAAGAGCAAGGATAGCTAGCATGGTAGAAGTCGTGAATCACCTAACATCCCACCTAAGCTCATGCATCATAAGTACCCCAATTGTTAAATGTGGAGAAATAATCAAGGAGCTTAGTAAAGGAATGAACTTGAAGCTCCATGGTGAGGAAGAAGAGTTGAAGCAAGAAGTGCAACAAGAGGAGAAGGTAGAGATTAGCAAACAAAAGGAAGTAGTGGGTGGATGTTTAGGATATGTTGAGCACATAAGGGAATCTCAAGTTGAAGAGCCCTCCTCCACAGAGTATGGAAGAGATGTTAAAGAGGATAGTAAAGTTGCGAAAGTAAACAGAGAGTTGGAGGAATTTGATCAGGAAGTGGATTCCATCACTAGTGATTTTTTGCCCATATTGACCAATTCCCTTGATGATCTTGTTGAACCTTCTCCCAGCGGACTAGAAAGCAAGGTTGAGGAAGATGTGCAACTTCCAAGACCTATTGTAAGTGAAGAACCAGAAGAAGTGCTCCAAGCAATAAGCCCTCCTATCTATGATGATCCCGCACCAACATTTGATCCTTTCGAATTTGAAGAATCCTTTCCCACAATGCTTAAACTTGATGATGAGGTAGACTTCACTAGACCTTCTATCTATGATGAGAGTGATGGGGAAGAGATAGAAGAAATTGGTGAAGAAGAATGTGAACTTGAGGAAGCTTGGCAAGAGGAGAAACTTGAAAAACCTTGCCAAGTGTTGGAAACCTCTAGAAGAGGATGGACGGGAGTAGAGCATGCTTTATCAAGATCTTTTGGAACTCCTCCACCTAGTTCGCCATCCAATCCTTCGCTTGAGTGGGTAAAACTTCTAACTCTCAGATTTATTATCCCACTTGAGTATGGTTTGCTTGAGACGGATGGCCAACTTAGGGCTCTTTGTGGAATTAAGCGAAAGAGGAGGATGTTTAGTGGTTGGCGTTCTAAATCTAGACTCATTATGGTTGGAAGCTCGAAATTGAAGAGCACGGATTGGTGCAATGCTCAATTAAATGGGTCTAGTAGGATAGTTTGGTGCTTTCATGAAAATTCTACTTTCTCGTCACCCGGACAGAATCAAGGCGATCAACTAGAAGATGGGTGCGAAGACAAAGTATGGGATCCTGGATCACGTCATAGCAATCAATTTTGGGAGCTCATATTTTGGAGAAAACCTCACCAAATCTTGGTGAAGAAGGGTGGAACTTCTGACAACCGATTGAAGGACAAGCACTCTTGGAGGTTCAAGGATGGATACAAGCATAAGCCACCGTGACAAGAAGCCTCCCAATTGTCCAATGATGAGCGGATATTTTATACGCTTTTTGGGGTTAATTTCATATAGTTTTTAGTATGTTTTAGTTAGTTTTTAGTTTATTTTCATTAGTTTCTAGGCAAAATTCATATTTCTAGACTTTACTATGAGTTTATGTATTTTTTTGTAATTTCAGGTATTTTCTGGCTGAAATTGAGGGAGCTGAGCAAAAATCTGATTCAGGCTGAAAAAGGACTGCTGATGCTGTTGGATCCTGACCTCTCTGCACTCGGAATGGAATTTCTGGAGCTATAGGAGTCCAATTGTTGCGCTTCTAATTGCGTTGGAAAGTAGACATCCAGGGCTTTCCAGCAATATATAATAGTTTATACTTTGCTCAAGGATAGACAATGTAAACTGGCGTTCAACGCCAGTTCCATGTTGCAGTCTGGCGTCCAGCGCCAGAAACACATTACAAGTTGGAGTTCAACGCCAGAAACAGGTTACAGCCTGGCGTTGAACGCCCAAAACAGCCCAGGCACGTGAGAAGCTTTAGTCTCAGCCTCAGCACACACCAGGTGGGCCCCAGAAGTAGATTTCTGCACTATCTATCATAGTTTACTCATTTTCTGTAAACCTAGGTTACTAGTTTAGTATTTAAACAACTTTTAGAGATTTATTTTGCATCTCATGACATTTTAGATCTGAACTTTGTACTCTTTGACGGCATGAGTCTCTAAACTCTATTGTTGGGGGTGAGGAGCTCTGCTGTGTCTCGATGAATTAATGCAAGTGTTTCTGTTTTCCATTCAAACATGTGCGTTCCTATCTAAGATATCCATTCACGCTTAATTATGGAGAAGGTGATGATTCGTGACACTCATCACCTTCCTCAATCCATGAACGTGTGTCTGACAATCACCTCCGTTCTACATCAGATTGAATGAGTATCTCTCAGATTCCTTAATCAGAATCTCCGTGGTATAAGCTAGATTGATGGCGGCATTCATGAGAATCTGGAAAGTCTAAACCTTGTCTGTGGTATTCCGAGTAGGATTCTAGATTGGATGGCTGTGACAAACTTCAAACTCGCGAGTGCTGGGCGTAGTGACAGACGCAAAAGGATAGTAAATCCTATTCCGGAACGATTGAGAACCTGCAGATGATTAGCCGTGCGGTGACAGCGCACCTGGACCCTTTTCACTGAAAGGAAGGATGGTAGCCATTGACAACGGTGATCCACCAACACACAGCTTGCCATAAGAGGAGGTGCATGCGTGTACAAGAAGACAGAGGAAAGTAGAATTTCAGAAGACAAAGCATCTCCAAAACTCCAACATATTCTCCATTACTGCATACAAGTATAATTTGTGTTCTGCCCTTTTTACTTTTTACAATTCAAACTAAAAATTATTATTGATATTATATCCTGACTAAGAGTTACGAGATAACCATAGCTTGCTTCAAGCCAACAATCTCCGTGGGATCGACCCTTACTCACGTAAGGTATTACTTGGACGACCCAGTGCACTTGCTGGTTAGTTGTGCGAAGTTGTAAGAGAGTAATGTGAACATTGACATCACAATTTCGTGCACCAAGTTTTTGGCGCTGTTGCCGGGGATTGTTTGAGTTTGAACAACTGACGGTGAATCTTGTTGCTTAGATTAGGAAATTTTTGTCTTTTGGGTCAGAGTCTTTTATTTTCTTTTCAAAATTTTCTTTTTCAAAAATAATTTTTCTATTAAATCTTGTGCCAAACTTTAAGTTTGGTGTTTTCTTGTTGATTTTCCTTTGTTTTTCGAAAATTTTAGTTTGGTTTTCTAAAAATTTTAAGTTTGGTGTTCCTTCTTCATGTTCTTGTTGTTCTTGTGAGTCTTCAAGGCGTTCTTAAGTTTTCCCTGTGTCTTGATCTTAAAATTTTTAAGTTTGGTGTTCCTTGGTGTTTTCCCTCCAAAATTTTTGAAAACAAGGAGCATTAGATCTAAAAATTTTAGATCTTGTGTTATTTTATTGTTTTTCTCTTTCCTCATTAAATTCAAAAATATCTTCTCCCTCTATTTTAAAGTAATTTTTCGAAAATCAATTTTAAAATTCAGATTTTTTCTATTTCAAAATTTAAAACTCTTTTAAAAAAAATCATATCTTTTTCAAAACTTCCTAACCACTTTCTCTCTCCTCAATTTTTCGAAAATCTTCACCCATTTTTTTATTTTATTTTAATTTATTTTATTTTTGAAATAAATAAATAAATAAATAAATAAAAATATTTCTTCTCTATTTTACATCATCTCCCTTTCTTCATCATGGATCTAAGTGGAAATGAACAGTCTAGAAGGACTCTGGGGTCATATGCTAACCCCTCTACTGCTTTATATGGGAGTAGTATCTGCATACTCTCCATTGGAGTCAGTAGCTTTGAGTTGAATCCTCAGCTCATTATCATGGTGCAGCAAAGCTGTCAGTATTCCGGTCTTCCACAAGAAGAACCTACAGAGTTTCTGGCACAGTTTTTACAAATTGCTGACACAGTACTTGATAAGGAAGTATATCAGGATGTCTACAGATTATTACTGTTTTCATTTGCTGTAAAAGACCAAGCCAAGAGGTGGTTAAATAACCAACCTAAGGCTAGCATAAAGACATGGAAACAGCTAACAGAGAAATTCCTGAATCAATACTTTCCTCCAAAACGGATGACACAGCTAAGGCTAGACATCCAAGGCTTTAAACAAGGAGATAATGAATCTCTTTATGATGCCTGGGAGAGATACAGAGAGATGCTAAGAAAATGCCCCTCTGAAATATTTTCAGAGTGGGTTCAGTTAGACATATTCTATTATGGGCTTGTAGAAAGAGCTCAGATGTCTCTAGATTACTCAGCTGGTGGGTCTATCCACATGAGAAAGACAATTGAAGAAGCTCAAGAGCTCATTGATACAGTTGCCAGAAATCAGCATATGTACCTAAGCATGCGAAGTTGTAAGAGAGTAATGTGAACATTGACATCACAATTTCGTGCACCAAGTTTTTGGCGCCGTTGCCGGGGATTGTTTGAGTTTGAACAACTGGCGGTTTATTTTGTTGCTTAGATTAGGAAAAAATTTTCTTTTTGGTTTAGAGTTTCCTAATATTGTTCTTGGTTAAAATTTTCTTTTTAAAATCCTTTTTTTTTTAATTTTTCAAAAATTTTATTCTTAGTTAAAAAAAAATACTTTTTCAAAACAAGTGTTACATTTACTGCCCAATTGGCTAGAGCGTTGGTCTGTGTTCTTGGTAATTGGGTACCATCTTTTTAAAATTCTTTTTCAAAAATAATTTTTATATTAAATCTTGTGCCAAACTTTAAGTTTGGTGTTTTCTTGTTGATTTTTCTCTGGTTTTCGAAAATCTTATTTTGGTTTTCTAAAAATTTTAAGTTTGGTGTTCTTTTTTCATTTTCTTGTGTTCTTGTGAGTCTTCAAAGTGTTCTTGAGTTTTCCTTGTGTCTTGATCTTAAAATTTTTAAGTTTGGTGTTCCTTGGTGTTTTCCCTCCAAAATTTTCGAAAACAAGGAGCATTAGATCTAAAAATTTTAAATCTTGTGCTATCTTATTATTTTTCTCTCTCCTCTTTAAATTCAAAAA
>NC_029793.2:73505344-73509054 GCF_000816755.2 Arachis ipaensis | reverse complement strand
CAATTGAAGAGGCTCAAGAGCTCATTGATACAGTTGCCAGGAATCAGCATCTGTACCTAAGCAGCAACCCTTCCATGAATGAAGAGGTTAAAACAAGCTGCTGAACTCAGTCCTGTAAAACAAGCTGCTGAATTCAATCAGCAATTGGACTTTCTAACAAAGCAGTTAGCCAAATTCAAAGATAGACTACAAGAGACAAGGATGGCTAATATAAATATGGAAGAACAATTGAAGCAAACGAAGCAACAACTGTCAAAACAAATAACAGAAGAATGCCAAGTAGTTCAATTAAGAAGTGGGAAAACATTAAATACCCCACCTCAAGGCAGCAGGAAGCCAAGAAATGAGCAAACCACCCAAAATCCATCTGAGGACTGTAAGAGCCCAGGGAAAGATAATTCTGGCGTTAAAACGCCAGAAATTGGGTGGAAGGCTGGTGCTGAACGCCCAGACTATGCTCAGGACTAGCGTTCAACGCCAGAAACAAGCAAGGAACTGGCGTTGAACGCCGAAAAGAAGCACAGTTCTGGCGTTCAGATGCCAGGAACAGATGAGGAGTTGGCGTCTAACGTCACTCCAGCTTCTAACTCTGGTACTCAAATGCCAGTGAGGGATCAGACACACACAAGTGTTGATGACAACCCCTCTAAAAAGGCTTCTTCAACCATTTCTGTAGGAAATAAACCTGCAGCAACCAAGGTTGAGGAATATAAAACCAAGATACCTTATCCTCAAAAACTCCGCCAAGAGGAGCAGGATAAGCAATTTGCTCGCTTTGCAGATTATCTCAGGACTCTTGAAATTAAGATTCCGTTTGCAGAGGCACTTGAGCAAACACCTTCTTATGCCAAGTTCATGAAAGAGATCTTAAGTCATAAGAAGGATTGGAGAGAAACTGAAAGAGTTCTCCTCACTGAACAATACAGTGCAGTCATTCTGAAAAGCTTTCCTGAAAAGCTTAAAGATCCCGGAAGCTTTCTGATACCATGCATACTAGAGGGTAATTGCACCAAGATAGCACTATGTGATCTTGGGGCAAGCATCAACCTAATACCTGCATCCACCATCAGAAATCTTGGTTTAACTGAAGAAGTTAAACTAACCCGGATATGTCTCCAACTTGCTGATGGCTCCATTAAACACCCATCAGGCGTGATTGAGGACATGATTGTCAGGGTTGGGCTATTCGCCTTTCCCACTGACTTTGTTGTGCTGGAAATGGAGGAGCAAAAGAGTGCTACTTGATAAACCACTATTTCATGGTTTATCTTGTGCTCAATTGAGTGGATTTTATCAACTCTTTACCCACTTATTCATACTATTTGCATGGTTTTACATTTACCTTCCTAATTATGTGCTTTGATTGAAAACATGCTTCTTTGGACTTATAATTACTAATATTAAATACTCTCTTATTACCATTAGATGCCTTGATATGGGTGTTAAGTGATTTCAGAGATTACAGGTCAAGAATGGCTCAGAGGATGGAAAGGAAGCATGCAAAAGTGGAAGGAATGCAAGAAGTTGGAGAAATTGCTAAGCTGTCCAGCCTGACCTGTACTTCCTAATAAACCCCAATTTACAAACTCATAACCAATAATAAGAACATACTTCCCTGCAATTCCTTGAGAAGACGACCCGAGGTTTGAATACTCGGTTAACAATTTTTAAAGGGGTTTGTTACTTGTGACCCCAAAACGTTTGTACGAAGGGATTTTTGTCGGTTTAGAGACTATATCTACAACGCGACTGTTTTTATGACATTCTTTTCTGGAAAAAATCCTAACGTCAAAATGGCGCCGTTGCCGGGGAATTGCAAACGTGTGCCTTATTATTGGTTATTGTAAATATTTTTTTTATTTTTGCTTGTTTATTGATTTTTATTTTTGTTTTTATTTTTGCTTTTTCATAAATTAAGAGGTTATTGGTTTTTATTTAGTTCTTACAAAATTTTTCAAAAATTTGTTCTTAGTGTTCATCTTGATCTTCGAGTTGTTCTTCGCGTTCATCTTGACCTTCAAGCTGTTCTTAGTTGTTTTCTTCGTTTTGATCTAAAAATTTGAAATTTGGTGTCACTTTATTAACAATCAAAGATGGGAGGAGCCACAAGGATTTGATCAACCCTCATGGCAACAACGACCTCCAATGGACTATCAACAACCACCACCATATGCCTATGAACCCTTTCCTCAACACAACTTTGGACCACCATACTCACAACTGACGCTAGGCGACGCGACCGCGTGATCCATGCCGCCACGTCGCAGTGACGGAAATCCAGCGTGGCAAAATTCGAAACCAGCGAATTCTGGACTGTTTTTGACCCAGTTTGCGGCCCAAAAAACACAGATTAGAGACTATAAAGTGGGGGAATACATCCATTCATGAGAAGGCTTTCACAATTCACAATTTTAGGAGTAGATGTAGTTTTTAGAGAGAGAGGTTCTCTCCTCTCTCTTAGGATTAGGATTTAGGATTTCTCTTAGTTTTAGGAGTGCCTCTAAATCCCAGGTTCAATGTTCTTCGGTTATTATTTCTCTTCTACTTTTAGATACTCTAATACTTTTATTTGTTAATTACTTATGTTGCCCATTTGATTCATAAATCTTTCATGTTAGATTGGATTGCTTTTATTAATATAATTTGAGGAATTTTCAGATTTAATTTTGCTTTGCTTTATTTATATTGATGCTATTTAATTTAGATATTTTCTTCTTTTTGGCTTTGGTTAAGTAAATTGGTAACGCTTGAGCTGTCAATAAAGCAGTGATTGAAATTGGGAGTTGCTCCAATAACTCTAGTCTTTCCATCGGAATTGACTAGGACCTGAGGATTAAGCTAATTAATCCACTTGATCTACCTTCATAGTTAGAGGTTAACAAAGTGGAAAAAAAATCTAATTCTCATTACAATTGATAAGGATAACCAGGATAGGACTTTCAGTTCTCATACCTTGCCAAGAGTTTATTTTACGGTTATTTATTTATTTTTTTTGCTTTGAAAATAAACCTGTGCCCATTGCCCAAACTCCAAAACCCCAATTTAAAACCTCAAAACTTGATGAGTATTTTTGGAAAACGAAATTCCAACACCCAAATCTCTCCGGCAAGTATACCGGGTCGCATCAAATAATAAATCTCATGGGAGTGAGGTCGATCCCACAGGGATTGATGGATCAAGCAACTTTAGTGGGTGATTAGTTTAGTCAAGATAACATTTAAGTGAGATTGGGTGAAACTTAAAGCAACAGAATGTAAATGACAAGGAATTTAAAGTTGCAGAAAGTAAAATTGCATGAAACTTAAATTGCAAGAAAAGTAAATTGGCAAAATCTTAAATGACAAGAAAAGTAAATTGCATCAAATGTAAAGGGAATTGGGTGCAGAGAAATTAAAGAAAGCAAACAAGGAAGTGTAAATAGCAATCAAACAGAGAAGTAAAAGATGCAGCAGATTCAAACAGATTTGGAAAATCACTTGAAAAATCAAAACAGAAAGCAACTTGGCTCAATTGCAAAATCTAAATGAGAGGTTGAAGATCTCAGGAGTTGAATGAGACTAGAGACCAAGTCTAGATCTTAATTCCTTCCTTGATCCAACAGAGAATAATTGCAGAAGAAAATAGAGAGGAAAGCAGTAAAGAGAGTTTTGATTCAAATCACAATTCACTGAAATTATGCAGACAAGTAAACAGAGAGAATTCTCAAGGTG
>NC_029793.2:73481935-73504912 GCF_000816755.2 Arachis ipaensis | reverse complement strand
ATCAACCCTCATGGCAACAACCACCTCCAATGGACTATCAACAACCACCACCATATGCCTATGAACCCTTTCCTCAACACAACTTTGGACCACCATACTCACAAGCCCCTTTCCGCCATTCACCTCCATATGACCCTAACCCTCAACCACCATACCAACCACCTTATGAGCCATATGAACCATATATAGAACCACCCCAATTCCAACCCAATTACTCCCAAGAACCATTACTTCAATATTCATCATCTCCATATCCATCAATCCAAGAGCACTATGATCCTACTTATGAAAGCCGAGTGCATCAAGAGACAAAGGATCGTTTCAAGGAAACAGTGGATCGATTTCAGGCAACCACTCAACAACTGGGGCAAGCATTAATTCAATGGGCTTCTAGGCACTTAAATACACAAGGATCAGCCATAGCCCCATGTGGACAGTCTAGTGAAGAGCGTAGCATGAAGGAAATACAAGAAACCCCAGTGGACAAGACAGAGAATGAATTCGTACTAGAACAAGTAGAAGACGCTGTCATTGTTCAAGAAGAAGAAGAAGTGATTAAAGACTTAGGAGATGCAGAACCTCCATGGGAAAGTCAAGACATAGAGCCCCCTTCCAAGACGGTTGAAATTGATGCTGAGGAGGGTGTACAACCTCCAAAGCATATCATAGTTGAAGGCTTGGAAGAGGTTGATCAAGAGATGGAGATTCAAGAAGAAGAAGCACAACCTCACATGCCCTTGGAAAGCAATGAAGAGAAGATTGAATTGGAAGAGAGCTGCCAAGAGGAAGAGGTTGAAATTGAAGAAGCTTGCAAAGAGGTGGTAATTATCAGAGAAGAGCACAAGAGAGTGGAGCTTGCAATTTCATTAAAAACACCTCCCCCTAAGTTGCCATCATCCTTCACAACATTCAAGTGGGTAAAATTCATATCCCATAGCTTTCTAATCCCACATGAATATGGGCTACTGGAGACGGATGGTCAACTTAGAGCTCTTTGTGGCATTAAGAGTAAGAGGAAGATGGCCAGTAGTAAGAATTGTCCTGCAAGGTTCATTATGGTTGGAAGCTTTAAGTTTAAACACAAAGGTTGGTGTAGAGCTCAAATGAATGGGTCTAGGAAGTTGTTTGATAGCTGTAGTGAGAATTCAATTTACTTATCACCCGGCTGGAAAAATACAGATCCCGACAAAGATGGGTGTAAAAGCAAGATTTGGGATCCTGGAATCTGTTTTGACATCCAACACCCCGGGAGCCTAAGAATCGTTTTGAAGCTGCTCAAGGGTTTTACATGCCTAGCTTGGGACCCCGGAGGTTACTGGAATCACAAACACTGGTGGAGATTCCTGGATGAGTTCAAGCATAAGCCACCATAATAGGAAGCTCATCAAATGTCCAACTTAAGGACTTTAACTAAAAGTGCTAGGTGGGAGACAACCCACCATGGTATGATCGTCCTTTTTCATTTTTATTTAGTTTTATTTGTTTTTAAATTTTATTTTATTTTTTTATATTGAACCTGGAGTTTTGCATCACATTCATATTAACACTACATTCTGCATTTTTCAGATTACAAAAAAAAAAGTCCCACGCGACGCGACCGCATCAGCGACGCGTCCGCGTCGCAAGGAGAGAAAAGAAAATAAAAACGAACAGAGAGTCACGTTGGAGCGAGGCTGGAGGTGTGCCAGTGGCACAATTCGTCCCACGCGACCACGTCGTTGACGCGTCCGCGTCGCAGGGGAATACTGGCCTCCCATGCGATCGCGTGCCCCACGCGGCCGCGTGACCTGAAAATCGACGTCAACCAGGTGCATGGCCGAAAGTTGAGCAGGAGTTGGGCTGGACTCGTGCTGGCAGCCCAAGCCTCACCACGCGAACGCGTGCCTCACGCGTCTGCGTCATATCCCCATGATGGCCACTCACGCGATCGCATGCCCCACGCGATCGCGTCACCCAGAATTTTGGCAAAAAGAGTTTCAAACAGAGAGTTGCGCGACCACGAGGCTGCACTCGCGCCAATCGCACAAAACAAGCCACGCGATCGCGTGACCCATGTGTCCGCGTCACCTGACCTTCTTGCGCACCACACGACCGTGTCACTCACGCGTCCGCGTCACAAGCGGCACACAGAATATCCAGATCAGCCAAATTTCTTATCTTTTCTTCTCTAATCCTTATTTTTCTTATCTTTTATTTCTTTCTTCTTCCTTTCTTATCTTCTTTCCCTTCTCATCTCTCTTATTTTTTCTTTTTATTTTAATTTACATACTTTTATTCATTGCATTATTTTCATTGGTGTTAGAAATTTATTTGGGTCATTATTTCTATATTTTACTTGTGGATTATTAGAGGAATTATTTGACAATTATATATATTTATTTTTAAAGGGTTGCTTGCATGTTCAATTTATTATTTTCACTAGATTATTTAACATGCATGCTATGTGTTTGTGAAAACGCCCGTATGGCATTGTGCACTGCTTTTTAGTATCTTTTATCCTACTACTCTGAATGCTTGCTTTTCATAAACTCCCTTTACTATTGTATTAATTGAAATTAATTGTCAATACAAACGTGATGGTTTGTTACAAAGTATTGCTTGGTCTATGCTACTCATGCCCTTTGCCGGCAGGCCAATAAACACCTTGCGTTCACTTGTCTTTACATGCACTAGCTATTTCCCATTGTTGACTTTTCACATGTACTCGCGAGCATGTGATAATGTCAGTTATATCTTAATGTGCATCCGTCACCACCTTTTCCGTTGTCTTCCTTGCTATATATATCTCTTTGAATTTAATTTACTTTCTCTTCCCTTTTTCAGGATGGCCACCAAGAAAGGAAAAGAGAAAGCCATTCCCAAATCAACAGCAAGAAAAGGAACAAAAAGAGCCCCAGCTGAGGAACCACAACCCCCATCCACTTGCACATCTTAGCATGCATCGAGGACGGTGCAATCTTTAAGTGTGGGGAGGTCGATACCGATCTCCATGGGTTAGTTATTTCCTATTTTAACACCAATGTTAATTTGTTCATTGTTGCATCTGCATATTTGATTGCATGTTTATTTGATTTTGTGCATTTAGTTACTACTTGGTTAAAGTAATAAAATTCTTTTTAGGACCCTATTTTTGAAAAATTTGACTAATTTAAAATGAAAATTTTTATGTTAAAACTTGTTTGAAGTTGTATTTGGAACATGGTTTTTAAGCCAAAGAACACACAACCTGTGAGATTTGAGCTTATTTATATGGTTACATTATTTAACCATAAATATTTTATTCCTGTGTATTTCCTTCTCTATGATTGTAATCTATTTTTTTGTTCCATTCTATATGTCCATTATTTAGTATATTTACATGCTTGCATATGATTGAGGCCATTATTTGATTATCAACTCACTTACCCCAAATAAGCCTACCTTTTACATCACCTTTGTTAGCCCCTTGAGCTTTTAATCCCCTTCTGTTCTATAACCACATCACTAGCCTTAAGCGGAAAACAAATTAATTATCCCAATTGAATCTTTGGTTAGCTTAAGATAGAGATTGTACATCAATTAAGTGTGGGGAAATTGTGGGAACATGGGTTGATAAGGGAATGTAACATGTTTCTAATTTATTTGAATATTAGGAAAGCTAGGTATGAATTTAAAAGTATATAGAGTATATGTATATTAGGTGAGAGCTTAGGTTAATTAAAGATTCAATTTATAAAGCTCACTTAGCCATATATATACCTTTAACCTTACCTTAGCCCCATTACAACCTTGAAAAAGACATCATGATGTTTGCATTGGTATATTAAATATTGTTGATTGGTTAGATGAAGAACAAGTTTTAGAAAGCATGATTAGAGAAGAATAGAGTGATTAACCCTAGACACTTGAGAGATTAGAGTGATATACACTACCAATAAGGGTTCAATGCTTGATTCTATGTTCCCTGCTTTCATGAGCTATCTTCTTACAAGTTTACTTGTCTTTTATTGTGTAATTTGAATTAGTGGAATTTGATTCATATTTGTCTTGGAGGACTTATTTATTTTTAACCAAGCAGGTAGAAACATTCTGCATTTAGTTGCATCCATATAGATAGGATTGCATTTCATACATTCTACCATTCCTCTTCATCTTTATAGCTTCTCTTGAGCTTAGCATGAGGACATGCTAGGGTTTAAGTGTGGGGAGGTTGATAAACCACTATTTCATGGTTTATCTTGTGCTCAATTGAGTGGATTTTATCAACTCTTTACCCACTTATTCATACTATTTGCATGATTTTACATTTACCTTCCTAATTATGTGCTTTGATTGAAAACATGCTTCTTTGGACTTATAATTACTAATATTAAATCCTCTCTTATTACCATTAGATGCCTTGATATGGGTGTTAAGTGATTTCAGAGATTACAGGTCAAAAATGGATCAGAGGATGGAAAGGAAGAATGCAAAAGTGGAAGGAATGCAAGAAGTTGGAGAAATTTCTAAGCTGTCCAGCCTGACCTCTCTGCACTCAAACGGCTATAACTTTAGCTACAGAGGTCCAAACGACGCGGTTTCAGTTGCGTTGGAAAGCTAACGTCCGGGGATTCGATTTGATATATAATATGCAATAGTTCCCCTGACGCTAGGTGACGCGACCGCGTGATCCATGCGGCCGCGTCGTAGTGACGAAAATCCAGCGTGGCAAAATTCGAAACCAGCGAATTCTGGACTGTTTTTGACCCAGTTTGCGGCCCAGAAAACACAGATTAGAGACTATAAAGTGGGAAAATACATCCATTCATGAGAAGGCTTTCACAATTCACAATTTTAGGACTAGATGTAGTTTTTAGAGAGAGAGGTTCTCTCCTCTCTCTTAGGATTAGGATTTAGGATTTCTCTTAGTTTTAGGAGTGCCTCTAAATCCCAGGTTCAATGTTCTTCAGTTATTATTTCTCTTCTACTTTTAGATACTCTAATACTTTTATTTGTTAATTACTTATGTTGCCCGTTTGATTCATAAATCTTTCATGTTAGATTGGATTGCTTTTATTAATATAATTTGAGGAATTTTCAGATTTAATTTTGCTTTGCTTTATTTATATTGATGCTATTTAATTTAGATATTTTCTTCTTTTTAGCTTTGGTTAAGTAATTGGTAACGCTTGAGTTGTCAATAAAGCAGTGATTGAAATTGGGAGTTGCTCCAATAACTCTAGTCTTTCCATCGGAATTGACTAGGACCTGAGGATTAAGCTAATTAATCCACTTGATCTACTTTCATAGTTAGAGGTTAATAAAGTGAGATTAAAATCCAAATTTCATCACAATTGATAAGGATAGGACCTCCAGTTCTAATACCTTGCCGAGAGTTTATTTTTATTATTATTATTTTATATTACTTGTCATATAACATATTCCCACCTTACTTCCTAATAAACCCCAATTTACAAACTCATAACCAATAATAAGAACATACTTCCCTGCAATTCCTTGAGAAGACGACCCGAGGTTTGAATACTCGGTTAACAATTTTTAAAGAGGTTTGTTACTTGTGACAACTAAAACGTTTGTACGAAGGGATTTTTGTCGGTTTAGAGACTATATCTACAACGCGACTGTTTTTATGACATTCTTTACTGGCAAAAATCCTAACGTCACTACTCTTATTCTAGGAAGACCTTTCCTAGCAACTGGACGAACTCTCATTAACGTCCAACAGGGGGAAATAACCCTGAGAGTCAATGAGGATGAGTTTAAGTTGAATGCTGTCAATGCCATGCAGCATCTAGACACACCAAAAGACTGCATGAGAGTTGATCTCATTAACTCTCTGGTGGAGGAGATCAACATGGCTGAGAGTCTCGAATCAGAGCTGAAAAATATTTTTAAAGATGTTCCACCTAACCTAGAGGATTCAGAGGAATTAAAAGAGCCTCTGAAATTTTCTCAGGGAGAGGAAAAGCCTCCTAAAACCGAGCTCAAACCATTACCACCATCCCTGAAATATGCATTTCTGGGAGAAGGTGATACTTTTCCAGTGATCATAAGCTCTGCTTTAAATCCACAGGAAGAAGAAGCACTAATTCAAGTGCTAAGGACACACAAGACAGCTCTTGGGTGGTCCATAAGTGACCTTAAGGGCATAAGCCCAACGAGATGCATGCACAAAATCCTATTGGAGGATGATGCTAAGCCAGTGGTTCAACCACAAAGGTGGCTAAATCCAGCCATGAAGGAAGTGTTGCAGAAAGAGGTCACTAAATTATTGGAGGCTGGAATTATTTATCCTATTTCTGATAGCCCCTGGGTGAGTCATGTTCAAGTTATCCCAAAAAACGGAGGCATGACAGTGGTTCATAATGAAAAAAATGAACTGGTTCCTACAAGAACAGTTACAGGGTGGCGCATGTGTATTGATTACAGAAGGCTCAATACAGCCACCAGAAAGGATCATTTTCCTTTACCATTCATAGACCAGATGCTAGAAAGACTAGCAGGTCATAATTATTACTGCTTTTTGGATGGCTATTCATGCTACAACCAAATTGCAGTAGATCCCCAGGATCAAGAGAAAACAGCATTCACATGTCCATGTGGAGTATTTGCTTACAGAAGGATGCCTTTTGGGCTGTGTAATGTGCCTGCAACCTTTCAGAGATGCATGCTCTTTATTTTCTCTGATATGGTGGAAAAATTTCTGGAAGTCTTCATGGATGACTTCTCAGTATATGGAGACTCATTCAGCTCCTGCCTTGATCACCTGACACTGGTTTTGAAAAGATGCCAAGAGACCAACCTGGTTTTAAACTGGGAAAAATGTCACTTTATGGTGACTGAAGGGATTGTCCTTGGGCATAAAATTTCAAACAAGGGATTAGAGGTGGATCAAGCTAAAATAGAGGTAATTGAAAAATTACCACCACCTGCCAATGTTAAGGCAATCAGAAGCTTTCTGGGGTGATGGGACGCAGAAGCTGGTGAATTAAAAATTATTAAAATGGTTACCTTGCAAGTATAGTTCTTAACTCACCGAAAATCTGCCTATCAATTTAAAAGTATGTCACAGAGAATTTCAATTAAAATTACTGGGAGTTTTAAGTCCCAGGTCGTCTCCCAACGAGTTGCAGAAAAGTGTGCTATCTTATTAATCAGATGTTCCAAGAAGATGAGCTAAGTAAATTGGAATGTAAATTGAGGAAATTTAAATAATATGAATAAAAACCTTGACTGGGAGTTGATTGGTTGGAATTTCTATAATTAGTGGAGTGAGTGTAAGATTTATTTATAATTAATGGTTGTTCTGTTTGGTTATCCTTTACTAAGTAAGGGAAAGTCAAACAAGCTGGAATGCCAGATCTGTTCACAAGTTGCAACCCACTTAGTTCAAAGGGATTGGCGTTGGTGACAGGATAGCAGTCCAACATTTAACCCAATTACAAATTTTTCTTTCAATCCTTCCAACTCAAGAGTTCCCTTTAATCAACTCCCCATCAAGTAAGGAAACTACTCACGCATTGTAAATAAAGAATCCATAGCACATGTAAGGGAATTAAAAGAAGACATGATTATTGGAATTGAAATTGAATTAAAAAAGAAATAATCCTTTCATTAAATAATCATAAAAGTATCTAAATGACAAAATTGAACAAAGCAAAGGACACGGAAGAATGAATCCAAGTTAAGAAAACAAACTAGAATGATGAAGTCTTGATGAGGAAATAACTCTTCCCAATGTTCCAATGCTAAGACCAATTGAAAATTAAAATTCTAAAAACTTAGAGAGAAAAACCTAAGAGAGTTAAACTAGATCTAAAACTGTCTCTGAATGAATGTGTTTTGTTTCTGCATATTCTCTGACTCTAGTCTGCTGTTCTGGGCCAAGAACTGGGCCGAAATAAGGTCCAAAATCGCCCCCAGTGAATCCTACAGATTATGCAGATCGCACATGTCACGCGATCGCGTCATCCATGCGGACGCGTCGCTTGCGCTTTTTCCTGTCCACGCGTTCGCGTCATCCACGCTACCGCGTCACTTGCGCTTTCCAATTCGTGCGGCCGCGCAAGCCATGCAGCCGCGTCACTGCGATTTGCGCTCCTTCGCGCGATCGTGTGAGCCATGCGACCGCGTCACTTCTCGCTGGTTATCTCCTCAAATTCTTGTGTTCCTTCCATTTTTGCTAGCTTCCTCTCCAATCTCCATCTCATTCATGCCCTATAAAGCCTGAAACACTTGACACATAGATCACGACATCGAATGGAATAAAGGAGAATTAGAATTAAATAATTAAAGTCTCTAGGAAGCATTTTTCAAACATGTACTGAATTTAGGAAGGAAATCTAAATGCATGCTAAATTGATGAATAAGTGGGTAAGGATCATGACAAAACCACACAATTAAACACAATATAAACTATAAAATAGTGGTTTATCAACCTCCCCACACTTAAACATTAGCATGTCCTCATGCTAAATTGAAGGAGACAAGGAAATAAGTATGAATATGTAGAAACTCATGAAATGCAATGCAATCCTACATATATAAATAAATGCAACTATATGATTATTGTCCACTTGATCAAAAGTAAATAATCCCTTTATAACAATTACAAATCAAATTCCACTAATTCTATCATTATACAATAAAACCGATAAAAGTGCAAGCAAATAGCTTATGAAAGCAGGAAACATGAAAATTCAAGCATTGAACCCTTACTGATAATGTATATATGCTCTAATCTCTAGTGTATAAGGTAATCACTCTATTCTTCTCTAGTCATGTTTTCTAACTTTTGTTTTTCTCCTAACCAATCAACAACAGTTAATATACCAATGCAAACATCATGAGGTCTTTTTAGGGTTGTAATGGGGCCAAGGTGCAGGTAAGGGTATACATATGGCTAAGTGAGCTTTATAAATTGAATCTTTAATTAACCTAAGCTCTCTCCTAATATACATATATTCTATATACTTTTAAATTCATGCCTAGCTACCCGTAATTCCCCTTTTTTTTTCAACCCATACTCATGTTTCAACTTTGTATTTTAATTCTATCATATGTGCATTGATCTTTGAATTCTGAATTTAACATTGGGGTAATTTTGTCCCCTTATTTATTTGTTTATCATCTTTTTTTTTTAGTTGAAATAAATAAAGCTTACCAATGCACATAGATTTTTGATTCTTATAGTTTCACATGAATAGGTATCCAAATTCCCTTTAAATTTTCATGACACATCCCCTTAACAACTTTTGTTCCCACAATTTCCCATACTTAACTAGCACACACAATCCTATCTTAAGCTAACCAAAGATTCATTTTGGGATATGCAATTGTTTTTCAGCTTAAGGTTAGTAATGTGGTAAAATATAGAACAAATGGAGTTTTAAAGGCTCAAAGTGGTTAACAAGGGTAATTGAAAAGGGTAGGCTTGATTTGGATAAGTGAGTTTAAGCAATTAATGGCCTCAATCATGTGCAAGCATGTAAATATAATAAATATTGGACATATAAGATAAAACAAAATATAGATTACAATCATAGAGAAGTAAACACACAAGAATAAAATAATTATGGTTAAATAATGTAACCATACATAAAGGCTCAAATCTTTCACAGCTTGTGTGTTCTTTAGCTCAAACATCATGTTCCAAATACAACTCAAGCAGATTTATCATAAAAATTTTGAAAAATTAGTGAAATTTTATTCCAAGGATAGATTTTTAAAAGAAACTTATTGTGTTTTCAATCAAGTAGAACATGCATGCAACTATTCTAACCTATGCAATTTATCCTATTCTATAAAGGGAAGAAAATCTAACTAAAATATCCTGATTATTGGTGCCAAAGAAGAGAATTTACCTCCGGAAGTCAGGTACTGACCGACCTCCCTCGTTACGGCGCTCTCTCATCTTAGCTTTGTGTTCTTGCCGATCCAACCTTTTGATTATCTGCTAGAGCAATGCATCTGTTGTAGGTGCTTGTTGTGTTGAAGAAGGGATATCTTCAACTGGTTCAGTAGGCTGACTAGTAGTGGCTGCTGGAAGTCTGAGGTACTTCCCGTTAGGGACATATTGATCATCCCGTGGAAGCATGGCTTTGGTGTCCCCAGCTCTGTAGGAGACTCCGGCTGCTGAGATAAGATCTGAGATCAAGGTGGGGAAAGGTAAGTTGCCTGCAATTTGTACGTGTTCCATAGCATTCCGGATATGTCTTGAGAGATTCAGAGGTTAGTCTGTAAGGATGCACCATAGTAGAACAGCCATGTCTGCAGTGAAAGAGGACTCGTGAGTGCTCGGAAAGACGTAATGGGACATGATCTGTGCCCATACTCAAGTGCATAATGCCACATGGGCTTTTTCACAAACACATAGCATGCATGGTGAATAGGGTATAGAAAATATGAAGATGAACATGCAAGCAATCCCTTAAATAGGAGAAAAATAATTGTCAAATAATTTGCAATAATCCAGAAGCATATAATGAGGGATGATGACTCAAAAGGTTTCTAACACCATGTAAAGAAAAGAAAAGAAGAAGAAGAAAAATAAAAATTTGAAAAGAAAAAGAAAAGAAAAAGAAAATAATATATATATACATAATATAATAAGAATGATAGAAAAGAGAAGAAGGAAGAAGAAGGTAAAACCTTGTTAATGATGGTGAGAGAGATAGAGAGTGAAAGGTGAGATAGAAAGGGGAAGGGGGAAGGAAGAAAGAAGGAGGAAAAAGAAAAATTAGGATTTGGAATAGAAGAAGATAATATATGTGGCAATTTTAGGTTGAGCTGTGCAGCGCATGCGACGCGGCCGCGTGGGGCACGCGTTCGTGTGGGTGCGCGTCAGGGAGGAGGACGCGATCGCGTCGGTCACGCGGTCACGTGACCCATGTTATGCGTCTGGCGCGAGTGCAGCCTCGCTCCAGCACAACTCTCTGTTCACTTTAATTCAATTACCAAATTGGGGTGACGCGATCGCGTGGGTCACGCGATCGCATGAATCCGCGTCATAAAATGGGTGACGCGGCCGCGTCGGCGACGCGGTCGCGTGGCAAGGATTGTGCTTCCAGCACCAATCCAGCATCACTCTCGCACAAAATGTTGATGTGCACCCTTTTACGTCGAAAATTTAGGGCACGCGGCCGCGTGGGGCACGCGGTCGCGTGGGAGGCCATGATTTCCATGCGACGCGGTCGCGTGGGGTAACTTGTGCCATTGGCACGACTCCAGCGCTCCTCCTGCGTAACTTTCTGTTCATTTTTATTTTTCTTTACTCCCCCTGCCACGCGGACGCGTCGTTGGTGCGATCACGCCGCGCGGCGAAAAAAAAATTTTTTTTTTAAGGAAAGATAAAGACATGTAATTGAAAGAGCACGAAAGCACTAATAAAGAGAAGAGTTATTAAAGAAGAAAAACTAAAAATGAAGAAAAGAACGATCATACCACAGTGGGTTGTCTCCCACCAAGCACTTTGCTTTTACGTCCGTAAGTTGGACGCTCCAATAGCTCAATCTGCTGCGATGTGGGGGTCTTCCAAGCGGAAGATCTCAAGCTCCTTATTTTTCTGCACCTTCTCACCATGGTATAGCTTCAGGCATTGTCCATTAACCTTAATAAGTTCAGAGCTTGAAGAATGGCTTAAGTGATAAACTCCGTATGGTTCAGCCTTCTCTATTCTGTATGGACCTTCCCATTTTGATCTCAACTTACCGGGCATGAGCCTCAGTCGAGATTTGTAAAGGAGAACAAAATCTCCAGGTTGGAACTCTCTCTTCTTGATGTTTTGATCATGCACAGCTTTCATCTTTTCCTTGTATATTCTGGAGTTCTCATAAGCTTCCAGGCGAAGGTTCTCCAGTTCCTGCAGTTGCAACTTTCTTTCAGCTCCAGCATTCTCAATTCCCATGTTGCACTCCTTAACTGCCCAGAAGGCTTTGTGTTCTATTTCAACTGGGAGATGACAAGCTTTTCCATAAACCAAGCAGAAGGGGCTCATCTCAATGGGTGCCTTGTATGCTGTTCTGTATGCCCACAGTGCATCATGTAGCCTGGTGCTCCAGTCTTTTCTATGAGGCTTCACTATCTTTTGCAAGATACGCTTAATTTCTCTATTCGACACCTCGGCTTGCCCATTAGTTTGGGGATGGTAAGCTGTTGCAACTTTATGGATTATCCCATGCTTCTTCATCAATCCTGTTAGTCTCCTGTTACAAAAATGGGTGCCTTGATCGCTCACGATCGCTCGTGGTGATCCAAAGCGGCATATAATATGGTTTTTCACAAAGGAAACAACAGTGTTAGCATCATCAGTGCGGGTAGGAATTGCTTCCACCCATTTGAAAACATAATCCACAGCTAACAATATATAAAAATATCCACTAGAATTTTGAAATGGACCCATGAAGTCAATGCCCCAAACATCAAAAATTTCACAAAAAAGCATATATTGTTGGGGCATCTCATCCCTCTTGGATATGTTACCAAATTTCTGGCATGGGTGACAAGATTTACAAAACTCAGCAGCGTCTCTAAAAAGAGTACGCCACCAGAATCCACAGTCTAAGATCTTTCTAGCTGTTCGTTGAGGGCCAAAATGTCCTCCACTCTCAGATGAGTGACAGGCCTCTAAAATGGACTGGAATTCTGATTGAGGCACACAACGTCTAATTATCTGGTCAGCGCCACATCTCCATAAATATGGGTCATCCCATTGATGTGTATTTTTGGAAAACGAATTCCAAACACACAACTCACCGGCAACTGCACCGGGTCGCATCAAGTAATAATAACTCACGGGAGTGAGGTCGATCCCACAGGGATTGAAGGATTGAGCAATTTTAGTTTAGTGGTTGATTTAGTCAAGCGAATCAAGATTTGGTTGAGTGATTTGTGATTTGCAGAATTTAGATTGCATGGAAAGTAAAGGGAATGGGTAAATTGCATTGAATTTAAAGAGAACTAAAATTTAAAGTGCTGAATCTTAAAGAACAAGAAATTAAATCGCAGAAACTTAGGACGCAAGAAATGTAAATTGCAGAATCTTAAAGTGCAAGAAATGTAAATGGCTTGAATTGTAAAGGGAATTGGGAATTGGATTTGCAGAAATTAAACAAGGAAAAGTAAAATTGCAACAAGCAGAGAAGTAAAGAAATAAATTATGCTCATAGGTTCTTTCACTTAAGACGGATTGAAGCATAAATTGTAAGGTCCTGTGAGTGAAGTGATTATGTGTCAGTGGGGTGAACTCTAAATCATATGCTCTTGCAAGGGCTTCAGTGCTCACTAGTCCTCACATATTGGGAGTCTTAGGTCTTAGGATTTTCATCCAAATGGTATCATGGAGATCTCTTTATATGTAGTCACCTTGAAGCAGCTTATATTTTCTTTGCTTTGGCCTTGACTCTAAGTGTCATGTCTCAAAATGGCTCTTTAGATAAGCTTTCAATCAATACTCCTAAACCAGTTGGTTTTAAGGTATTAGGTGTTAAAGCACACCTAAGGATTTACTTGCTCAAGCCTCTTTCTTTGACACAACTCAACCACAAGCATTTACTAGGCTAACAACTCTTTGAGTCATTGTTTCTTCTTTCTTTTCTGCCTAGTAATTGATGCTCAGAGCCTTGGGCCATGTTCTTTTTATCTTTGTATTTTCTTTTCTTTCTATTGTTTTGTTTGCTGCTTCTTGGATCAATAAATTTTTGAGAATCTCCACAATACTTCTTTGAACTTCATGTCCTGCCTATGAGCTCCCATGCAAGTTTTCATAAGCATGCAACCTCAATACATAATCATATAACTAGAACCGCCACTTCTCCTAATCTTTTGCTTGCCTCAAAATTGTTTAATTCTTCAATCCTTCTTTTCAAAGAACTTTCATGTGATGCATTTTTTTGAAATATTGAGTGCAAACAAGTTTTAGAGAGTATAGTGTTGTAAATGATCAAGCATCTTGCTTATTGAATTACAGAAAAAACTATGCTATGCAGGCAGGCAGGGGTATTATATCACTTTCAATCATAGCAGTGTTTGATGTAAAACAATCACTTAACAATACAACTTTTTGGAGTTCGCTTGCTTTCCTTCTTCTCATCATCATTAGTGCTGGCCTTCCCGTTCATCTTTCATCTCTTTGGTTGATGATGCTTAATCTTCCCAAAAGTTTGTATGGTACTCTGCAGTGATATTGAAAGTTGCTTGTTCTCCAAGCACTTGAAAGAAGAAATGGTTAGCTTGCATGATTTATTTGTGGGCTTTTGAACTTACTTTGGTGTGGGAACACCAAACTTAGTACCTTGCCAATGGTTCTCATGCATTGAATTAACCATGTGTGAAACTCTTTTTCTTTTTTCTTTTTTAAAAGCAATAAAACTGAAAACTAGGAAACAGCAGAATAGTTAACTAGTTCATCCAACATGCTTGAAGCCAGCATTATGCAGAAAGTGAGAATGTGTTTTATGATGGGATTTTGGTGGAACACCAAACTTAGAATCCTTCATTCTCCTTTAGATTTTTTTGGTGTGCAACACCAAACTTAGCTTCTTGCAATATAGATAAAACTAATTAACCTTTTTATTAAAATAGATATGAAGAGATGGTTACCTCCGGTTGGGTTGCCTCCCAACAAGCGCTCTTTTATTGTCACTAGCTTGACATCCTCTGTGCTTGCTCAGTTTAGATTCTGAGCTTCCTTCTCCTTGTCCCCTTGTCCTCCTAAGTGAGGCTTTGCTTTGTGATGCTCATCCTGGATGAGTGATTCTTTTCCTTTAGCCCTCTTCTCACTCATTTCTGTGAGATTCTTAGCTAATTGTTCCATTTGCCTATCAATTCTCCCGAGTGAGGCCTCCTGGTGTTTGCTTATCATCTCTTGATGTGTCATCATTCTCTCTACTAAGATCTCCAGATTGGTGATCCTCTGAGAGTCTTGTGAAATTGGTTGGTTGTGGGGTGTTGGGGGTTGGAAGGGTGGGTAGTGTGGTGGTATGTAGTGATTGTTGTTGGTATGGTAGTGTTTTTGCAGGTTTGGGAAATTGGAGTTATTGTAGTTGAAGTCCCTTTGTTCCTGATGTTGAGATTCCCTCATTCTTAGATAAGAATGTGGCTTCCATGGTGGAAATTGTGCATTCACTGTAGTAGAATGGAGAAAATCAATTTGTCTAGCTATTGACTCCAATTGTTGCTGGCCTCTTTTATCTTGATGTTTTGTTGGGACGAGGAGAATTTGGTTAGAAACTTGGCAACCAAATCATCCCAACTAGTTATACTTCCTTGGGGAAAGGTTTCAAGCCATTGTGCCACTTCATCCTTCAGTGAGAAGGGAAATAACAAGAGCTTATAGGTATCATGATTTACACTATCGAGATTGACAGCACCACAAGTTCTCAGAAAATTGGATAGGTGCTGTTTAGGATTCTCCAGTGGAGTTCCACCATAGGAACAATTGTTCTTGATTAGTGTAATAATTTGCGGCTTCATGTTGTGGTGTTCTTCTTTCTCAGAAACTCCTTCTTCATTGATACCCTTTCCTCTGACCTTTCTTCTTTCCTGTGACATATAAATCAACAAACAGAACGCACAGTGGTATTCTTGAAATTTGAGTGTAGTCAGTTGAGACAAAACTTCAAACAGTTAGTGGGTTAGTCAAAAATTAAAGAAACAGGAAATAAAAATGCTAGATCTAGATCACCACCTCACTTAATCATTGTCAATCTAATCAATCCCCGGTAACGGCGCCAAAAACTTGATGTGTATTTTTGGAAAACGAATTCCAAACACACAACTCTATGAGAGCTTGAGTAAAAGTTTGAGTAAAAGTTTGAGGCAAAATTTTACTCCAACTTTTCACATCAGCCACCCTCTTTTGCTGATACCAACGTTGGGGCAAAAGTTTGGGGTCAAACTTTTGCTCCAACGTTGGCCTCCCCTTGCACACTCATGGCGCCAACGTTTGCCAAAAGGTTAGAGGCAAACGTTGGCGCAAACTTTTGCGCTCCAGGGTGTGTTGTTCATGCGCCAACGTTTGCCAAAAAGTTTGAGGCAAACGTTGGCGCAAACTTTTGCTCTCCAGGGTGTTGATTTGTGATGCCAAAAGCTTGCCAAAAAGTTTGAGGCAAACTTTTGCTAAAACACATCAAAGTTATGCTCAAAATCATGAGATATTCATTCTTTCATAATATGTGACAATTATAGCATAAAACCTCATGAAATTACATTAATTCATACATGGTTGATTAAATCAAAGGAAACATGAAAATCTACCCAATTGGCTTGCTTATGGCTCAAGAAAGTGCATAATTCAATTGAAAACAAAAGAAAAAGGCTAGTGAAACTAGGCTAAGATGACTTGTCATCACCCATATATAATATTTAGACTCACTTTTCAGCTTGTCTCTTTGATGTTTAGAAAGATGTGGAGGAAATGTACAGCTAACTAAATAATTAGCAATAGGTGCATACCAAGGGACTACCTCAGATACTGCTTGTAGGTTATCAAAAGGAAAATTATCATCTATAGGAGTAGAATCATCCTTAATATGTTCAAGGCGACTCAAGTGGTCTGCTACTAAATTTTGATTACCACTCCTATCCTTTATTTCTAAATCAAATTCTTGTAACAGCAGTATCCAGCGTATAAGTCTTGGTTTGGATTCCTTTTTAGCTAATAGATACTTTAGAGCTGCATGGTCTGAATATACTACTACTCTAGTACCAAGTAAATAAGCCTGGAATTTATCCAGAGCAAAAACAATAGCAAGTAGCTCTTTCTCAGTAGTAGTATAATTGGACTGGGCAGTGTCTAAAGTATTAGACGCATAGGCAATAACAAAAGGATCCTTACCTTCACGCTGAGCCAGCGCTGCTCCTACTGCATGGTTGGAAGCATCGCACATGATCTCAAACGATTGGTTCCAGTCTGGTCCTCTCACAATTGGGGCTTGCGTTAGAGCAGTCTTCAGCTTATCAAACGCTTGTTTGCAATCCTCACTGAACTCGAACTTAATATCCTTCTGCAGTAATCTGGATAAGGGAAGTGCCACCTTACTAAAGTCCATAATAAATCTCCTGTAGAAACCTGCATGGCCAAGGAACGAACGGACTTCCCTCACAGAAGAGGGGTAAGGTAAACTAGAAATAACATTCACCTTTGCTGGGTCTACAGAAATGCCATTATTAGATACCACATGTCCTAATGCAATCCCTTGTTTTACCATAAAGTGGCATTTTTCAAAATTCAATACAAGGTTTGTATTAACACATCTATCTAATACTCTAGATAACCCATCTAAGCAAAGGCTAAAAGAATCACCATAAATGCTAAAATCGTCCATAAAAACTTCCATACAGTCCTCAATAAGATCAGAGAAAAGACTCATCATGCACCTTTGAAAAGTAGCTGGTGCATTGCACAAGCCAAAGGGCATTCTCTTATAAGCATAGGTCCCAAAAGGACATGTAAAAGTAGTCTTTTCCTGATCCTCAGGAGCTATATGAATCTGGAAATAACCTGTGTAACCATCTAGAAAGCAGTAATGTGATTTACCTGACAGGCGATCCAGCATTTTATCAATGAATGGAAGTGGGTAGTGATCCTTACGGGTAGCTTGGTTGAGACACCTGTAATCAATGTAGACTCTCCAAGCATTCTGAACTCTAGTTGCTATGAGCTCTCCATGCTCATTCTTCACGGTCCTGACTCCGGACTTCTTGGGCACCACTTGTACTGGGCTTACCCATTCACTGTCTGAAATGGGATATATGATACCGGCCTCCAATAGTCTGGTCACCTCCTTCTTGACAACTTCCAAGATGGTGGGATTTAATCTTCTCTGGGGTTGACGGACAGGTCTTGCTCCCTCTTCTAAAAATATTCTATGCTCGCATACTTGAGGGTTGATTCCCACTATGTCTGCCAAACTCCACCCAATTGCCTTCTTATGCTTCCTTAGCACATCAAGTAGTTGCTCTTCTTGTTGAGAAGTCAGTTCTCTTGCAATAATAACCGGAAGCTTCTGCTCGTCCTCGAGATAAGCATATTTGAGGTGTGGAGGAAGAGGTTTCAATTCTAACTTTTGATCATGGGCAGGCTCTGGATTATCTGGAGCTTGTGAAAATGGCGAAGTGCCCTCACTGTCAGTTAAGAGGGTCCCTACACTCGGACCTTGTCCAGTGTGCCTCTCTTCAAACTCTTCTTTTTGAACTTCAGCCACACTTTCGTCTATGACATCACACTGGAAGATAGAATGATCTTCTGGGGGGTTGTTAATGACTCCATTCAGATTGAAGATCACTATGCGGCCATCTATTTCAAAGGAGTATGTTCTTGAAAAAGCATCCAATTTGAATTTTGATGTCTTCAGGAATGGTCTTCCAAGTAGGATCGATGATGGCTTATCTGAATCATTATGGGCAACCTTTTTGAATATTTCTACCATTTTAGGATCAGATTCCAGCTGCTTCCTGGGCTTCCTTGCAAGCTGTGGAAATGGAATGGGAACAGTGGGTTCCATGGTGCCTGCGCCTTTTGGTGCTTCTTCTTGTGGTTGAGCTATCTCTTCTTCAGCTATGTCCTATATATCCTCTTCCTCTTCAACATCTTCGACTTCTACCACCTCTTCAGCTGAAGCGTATTCTGGTGAGCTAGGTTCCTCCTGATTCCTCTCCTGCAGTGTGGTTCCGGACCTCAGGGTGATGGCATTAATGCCTCCTTTTGGATTGGGTAAAGGTTGAGAGGGGATTCCAGTGGTGCTTGAAGGTTGGTTGCTGGAATTTTGTGTTGAACCAAGCCGTGTCATAAAAGCTTGCAGAGTAGAGGTGAGACCATTCAGACTGGCGTTAATAGTGTTCACAATGGTACTTGTCTGTTGTTGTTATTATTCCACCTCTGATTTCCCTGATTATCTCTGCCTCCCCTGTTATTGTTGTCCCTCCAATTCTGGTTTGAATTGTCCTGCCATCCATGGTTATTATTTCCACTTTGATTGTACCCATTGGATACATTTGCTATAGGTTGAGTATAGTACCACTCTCTTGCTTTTCCCTCAAGAGAGAACGAAAAAGCTTTCAGCAGAATTGAAGTTTCATTAGTGCCATCACGCCTGATAGTAGAACAGGCTGCCTGGAAATCTCTCAAGTGCTTGATAAGCTCTTGAGCAGGTAGGCCATGAAACTTGGGCATCAAATTTAATAGTGCAGTCTTTATTTCAAAATCTATAGCTACCGCTGGATGATGCGTTGAAATGGTTGCATTGTAAAATCAGGAGCTCCTTCCTCCTGAATGGTAACTCTTCTAGCTGCCATGTTTTCTGCACGTAAAACAACCGAATCAGTAGAACGGGGGCTGGTTTCTTCCTCAGATTCACTTTCAGATCCGCCCTCAGAGCGGGCTAACCTACGCTGTTCTCGCCTTATTCGTGAAATAGTCCTTTCAATTTTAGGATCGAATATTAGCAAGCGCGGATCAGGAAGTGAACGCGTCATTTGACGGAAGAAACATGCAGCTCATAGTAGAAAAATTAAATAAAATGAAAATAAATAAATTCTAATTAATAAAATTAGCACTCTATTGCAACTCCCCGGCAACGGCGCCAAAAATTGATGGGACGCAGAAGCTGGTGAATTAAAAATTATTAAAATGGTTACGTTGTAAGTATAGTTCTTAACTCACCGAAAATCTGCCTATCAATTTAAAAGTATGTCTCAGAGAATTTTAATTAAAATTTCTGGGAGTTTTAAGTCCCAGGTCGCCTCCCAACGAGTTGCAGAAAAGTGTGCTATCTTATTAATCAGATGTTCCAAGAAGTTGAGCTAAGTAAATTGGAATGTAAATTGAGGAAATTTAAATAATATGAATAAAAACCTTGACTGGGAGTTGATTGGTTGGAATTTCTATCATTAGTGGAGTGATTGTAAGATTTATTTATAATTAATGGTTGTTCTGTTTGGTTATCCTTTACTAAGTAAGGGAAAGTCAAACAAGCTGGAATGCCAGATCTGTTCACAAGTTGCAACCCACTTAGTTCAAAGGGATTGGCGTTGGTGACAGGATAGCAGTCCAACATTTAACCCAATTACAAATTTTTCTTTCAATCCTTCCAACTCAAGAGTTCCCTTTAATCAACTCCCCATCAAGTAAGGAAACTACTCACGCATTGTAAATAAAAAATCCATAGCACATGTAAGGGAATTAAAAGAAGACATGATTATTGGAATTGAAATTGAATTAAAAAAGAAATAATCCTTGCATTAAATAATCATAAAAGTATCTAAATGACAAAATAGAACAAAGCAAAGGACATGGAAGAATGAATCCAAGTTAAGAAAACAAACTAGAATGATGAAGTCTTGATGAGAAAATAACTCTTCTCAATGTTCCAATGCTAAGACCAATTGAAAATTAAAATTCTAAAAACCTAGAGAGAAAAACCTAAGAGAGTAAAACTAGATCTAAAACTGTCTCTGAATGAATGTGTGTTGTTTCTGCATATTCTCTGACTCTAGTCTGCTGTTCCGGGCCGAGAACTGGGCTGAAATAAGGTCCAAAATTGCCCCCAGCAAATCCTGCAGATTATGCAGATCGCACATGTCACGCGATCGCGTCATCCATGCGGACGCGTCGCTTGCGCTACGCGTCGTCCACGCTACCGCGTCACTTGCGTTTTCTAGTTCGCGCGGCCGCGCGAGCCATGCGGCCGTGTCACTGCGATTTGCGCTCCTTCGCGCGGTCGCGTGAGCCATGCGACTGCGTCACTTCTCGCTGGTTATCTCCTCAAATTCTTGTGTTCCTTCCATTTTTGCTAGCTTCCTCTCCAATCTGCATCTCATTCATGCCCTATAAAGCCTGAAACACTTGACACACAGATCACGGCATCGAATGGAATAAAGGAGAATTAAAATTAAATAATTAAAGTCTCTAGGAAGCAATTTTCAAACATGTACTAAATTTAGGAAGGAAATCTAAATGCATGCTAAATTGATGAATAAGTGGGTAAGGATCATGACAAAACCACACAATTAAACACAATATAAACTATAAAATAGTGGTTTATCATGGGGCATGCAGGATTCTATAGGAGGTTTATAAAGGATTTTTCAAAAATTGCAAAACCTCTAAGCAACCTGCTAGCTGCTGACACGCCATTTGTGTTTGACACAGAGTGTCTGTAGGCATTTGAAACTCTGAAAGCTAAGCTGGTCACAGTACCAGTTATCTCTGCACCAGACTAAACATTGCCATTCGAATTAATGTGTGATGCCAGTGATCACGCCATTGGTGCAGTACTGGGGCAGAGGCATAACAAGCTTCTGCATGTCATTTATTATGCTAGCCGTGTTTTGAATGATGCCCAGAAAAATTACACAACCATAGAAAAAGAATTGCTTGTAGTGGTTTATGCCATTGACAAGTTTAGATCATACTTAGTAGGATCAAAAGTGATTGTGTACACTGATCATGCTGCTCTTAAATATCTACTCACAAAGCAGGATTCAAAACCCAGACTCATAAGATGGGTGTTGCTTCTGCAAGAGTTTGATATAGAAATAAGAGACAGAAAAGGGACAGAGAACCAAGTGGCTGACCATCTATCCCGGATAGAACCAGTGGAAAGGGCGTCCTCCCCCTCTATTGAGATCTCTGAAACCTTTCCGGATGAGCATTTGTTCGCCATTCAGGAATTACCATCATTTGCAGACATTGCAAACTACAAAGCTGCAAGGTTCATTCCCAAGGAGTACAGCAGGCAACAAAAGAAAAAATTAATTACTGATGCAAAGTACTACTTGTGGGATGAACCCTATCTCTTTAAGAGATGTGCAGACGGCATAATCTGTAGGTGTGTGCCTAAGGAAGAAGCACAAAGGATCTTATGGCATTGCCATGGGTCACAATATGGAGGTCATTTCGGAGGTGAGCGGACAGCCACCAAGGTCCTCCAATGTAGTTTCTACTGGCCTACACTTTATAGAGATTTCCGAGAGTTTGTACGTAACTGTGACAATTGCCAGAGAGCTGGTAATTTGCCTCACAGTTACGCCATGCCTCAACAAGGAATCTTGGAGATTGAGTTGTTTGACGTATGGGGTATTGATTTCATGGGCCCTTTTCCACCATCATACTCAAACACTTATATTCTGATGGCAGTTGACTATGTATCAAAATGGGTAGAGGCCATTGCCACACCCACCAATAATACTAAAACAGTACTGAAGTTCCTCCAGAAATATATATTCAGCAGGTTTGGTGTTCCTAGGGTACTAATCAGTGATGGGGGCACTCACTTCTGCAACAAATAGCTTTACTCTGCCATGGTCTGGTATGGGATTCGCCATAAGGTGGCAACTCCATATCATCCGCAGACAAATGGACAAGCTGAAGTTTCTAACAGAGAACTAAAAAGAATCCTGGAACGGACTGTAAGTACCCGTAGAAAGGATTGGGCACGAAGCTTGGATGATGCTCTGTGGGCTTACAGAACAGCATTCAAGACTCCTATAGGGACCTCTCCGTACCAACTTGTGTATAGTAAGGCTTGTCACCTGCCCGTGGAACTGGAACATAAAGCCTACTGGGCAACCAGATTCTTAAACTTTGATGCCAAATTAGCTGGAGAAAAAAGATTGCTCCAGCTGAATGAGCTAGAGGAATTCAGATTCAATGCTTTCGAAAATGCCAAGCTGTATAAAGAAAAATAAAAAAGGTGGCATGACAGAAAGCTGTCATCTAGAGTCTTTGAACCAGGACAAAAGGATGCGCGGAAAACTTGTCTCTCAACAAATCTCCCTTCGGCAAGTGTACCGAAGTTGTCGTCAAGTAAAAACTCACAATAGAGTGAGGTCGAATCCCACAGGGATTGATTGATCAAGCAACTTTAATTAGAAGAATGTTCTAGTTGAGCGAATCCAGAATTTGGGTTGAGAGTTGCCGAAAATAAAATGGCGGGAATGTAAATAACAGAAAAGTAAATACTAGAATTAAAGGACTGGAAGTAAATGACTGAAAATAAA
>NC_029793.2:73473120-73481891 GCF_000816755.2 Arachis ipaensis | reverse complement strand
TAACATTGTCACTAACATTCCAGTGTGCCCCTTTTTGCTTCACGTTAAAGCTTACGTTAACTAGGTTAACGTGGCTTCTAACGTGGCCCTTGCCATCTTTCAAGAACGTTAGTGACATTCAACATTGTCACTAACGTTCCAATGTGCCCCTAGGTCTCACATTAGAGTCCATGTTAACTAGGTTAACGTGGCTTCTAACGTGGCCATCTTTTAGCCATCCCAACGTTAGTGACAATGTTGAGTGTCACTAACGTTGGCTCATCCTTCATTCCTCATCGTTAGCTTCCACGTTAACCAAGTTAACATGGAAGTTAACGTGACTCTTGGGGATTGTGTGGTTGCTTCAACGTTAGTGACAATGTTGAGTGTCACTAACGTTGTCGACAACTCGTCATCCTTTACGTTAGTTCCCACGTTAACTTGAGTTAACGTGGTACCTTGCACCATAGGCCAACGTTAGTGACAATGTTGAGTGTCACTAACGTTGGCTTCTCTTCCCCCCCTTAACGTTAGAGGCCACGTTAACTAGGTTAACGTGGCTTCTAACGTGGCCACTTATGAGTAATTGCCAACGTTTGTGACAATGTTAAGTGTCACTAACATTGGCTCAACTTCTCTTCTCCACGTTAGAGTTCACGTGACTCTCTAACGTGGGCATTGATGGCTTTTTGAGAGTGTTATTGGCAATCACTTTTCTCATTAATCTTGCAAGTTACCTCCCCTTTTCTTGCTTCCTTTTGGTCCTGAAATCAAGCAATAAAGTGCATCAAAGCTCTAGTCCAAGTCATGAGTAATGCAACATAATATTTGTCACTAAACTTATGCAAAATCCTCATGAAATTATGTAAAATGCACAATGTATGCTTGAGTCAAGGCATAAGTGAATATCTATCCAAAACTAGCTTATTTCCTAAAGAAATGCATGAAACTAACCTAAAAATAGTAAAGAAAAGGTCAGTGAAACTGGCCAAGATGCCCTGGCATCAAAGCATCCACTGGGCATTGAACGCCAGTAAGGATAGCCATCTGGGCGTTAAACGCCAGAAAGAAGCATCTTCTGGGCGTTGAACGCCAGAAAAAAATTGAAACTCTACGGCTAGAATAAAATGAAAGAAAGGCTTTGATTGTTCATTTATGAATTCCAACTAACTAACTAACTATTGGTGGGTCCTTATATGCATTTTGGTGGCACCATGGGGTGACACCAAACTTAGTTTGGAGCAATGTGATGAAAGTTTTGTTCAAAGCTCCCAAGACTAGCATGCATCTTGGCTTGCTTTGAATACCAAACTTGTTCTTCACTATATACTGCATGATAAAGATTTCACCAAATGTTTGTCAAGTTTGGGTTGAAATTCATAAACCTTGATTTATTCATTATTTTAAAAACATATAAAACATGGGTTGCCTCCCATGAAGGGCTTCTTTAGCGTCACTAGCTTGACGTTTTTCCTTCATCATGGTGGTTGGTAGTGCTTAAAGTCCTCCCCTCTTGCTGTGGACTTGTATCCATTGGTTGGATCAATGATCTCCACATGTTCCAGGGAAAGAACTCTGTTGATAGTGAAGACCTTAGGTAATTGAGATGGCACAGTAGGGAGATTAGGGGGAATATCTGGGAAGTAAGCTGAGACAACTCTATCCCCTGGAGAGAAGTCTTCCGTAGGGATCCTCTTGTTCTTCCATCCCCTTGGTACCTTCTTCTTTGTTTCTTTTGAGGTTGCCTTCCCCTTGGTGACCTCTTTTCTCCAAGGAGTTGTGATGCTGTCTTCACTTGCCTCTAGAGGTTTGGGTTCTTCCAACTTTTCTTTGAGCTGTGGCAATTACTGTTTTCCTTGTTTATCAGTTAAGGGGGTCTGAGAATGAGCTGGCTGTGCTTCAGTGCTTGTTTCCTCCTTCAGTGTCTCATTATCATTTGTGCTTAGTTCCTTGTCCTCTTGATCTGTTTCTTGTGAGAGTTTGAAAGAGCTTTAGCAGCTCTTGTTGTGAGATTTCTGGTTCTTTGTCATCTCTATCCTCCTCTTTTGTTGAGTTGTCTTCAGGTTGTTTGCACACTTGGTGCACGAATTGAGAATCACACTTTTCACAACTCGTACCACTAACCAGCAAGTGCACTAGGTCGTCCAAGTAATACCTTACGTGAGTAAGGGTCGAATCCCACAGAGATTGTTGGTTTGAAGCAATCTATGGTTATCTTGTAATTCTTAGTCAGGAAGTCAATTGTATTTATCAGTTGAATTGCGAATAAACAAGAGAGCATGGGTTAAAAGTTACTTGTTATGCAGTAATGGAGAATATGTTGGAGTTTTGGAGATGCTTTGTCTTTTGAATCTCTGCTTTCCTTTGTCCTCTGATTCACGCACGCACGTCCTTCTATGGCAAGCTGTGTGTTGGGGCATCACCGTTGTCAATGGTTACATCCCCTCCTCTTGTGAAAATGGTCCACGTGGGGTGCTTGATCCTTCAAGAGATAACTTCTGGCGCTGCAATTGCCTTAAGTCATGCCCTTGCTCCTCTTGTTCTTTAAACATATAGGTAAGAATTTGACTGTGTTCCTTCTGTTCTTTTATTATTTGTTCCATAGCTTCCCATATCTTGCTAACAGACGTCTCAAGATACTCCCAGTATTCAGATTGAGGGATTTCTGGGAGAAATTCCTGTGTTTTCTTCTTGGTGGGATCATCCTGTGCTTGTTGTTTTTCCATTGATGCTTTGGTGATTGGTTTCTCAACTGAGATATACTCAGTTATTCCCATCCTTACTCCAGCGTCCTTGCAGAGCAGAGAAATCATGCTTGGATAAGCCAACCTGGCCTCTTTAGAATTTTTGTTAGCAATTTTGTAGAGTTCAGCTGAGATCAACTGATGAACTTCCACTTCTTTTCCCATCATGATGCAATGGATCATCACTGCTCTTTTAACTGTGACTTCAGAACGGTTGCTAGTAGGCAACAGAGAATGCCCAATGAAGTCCAGCCATCCTCTGGCGACTGGTTTGAGATCTTCTCTCTTGAGTTGATTTGGGACACCCTTTGTGTTGGTGGTCCACCTGGCTCCAGGGATACATGTGTCCTCTAGAATCTTATCCAGGCCCTTGTCTATTCTCATCATTCTCCTGTTAAAGGAGTCTGGATCATCTTTCAGCTGAGGTAGCTTTAAGATCTCTCTGATCTTGTCAGGGGTGGTATGAACAATCTTTCCTCTGACCATGGTCCGATATTCATAGAAAGCAGTTCCAGATAGTTTTTGCTTGTCAGTCTGCCATATATTAGCATAGAACTCCTGGACCATATTCCTTCCCACTTTCGTTTTAGGATTAGCTAGGACTTCCCAGTTCCTGATTCGAATTTGCTCCTGGATCTCTGGATATTCATCTTCTTTCAGATCGAATCTAACTTCCGGGATCACTGATCTCAGACCCATTATTTTGTTATAATGGTCTGAATGTTCTTTAGATAAGAACTTCCCTTGATTCCAAAGTGGTTTTGGAACGCTTTCTTTCCTGCCTCTTGGAGTGGGTTGTTTTCCTTTAGGAGCCATGATCTTAGTGATCTCGGATAAACACACCAAACTTAGAGGTTTGCTTGTCCTCAAGCAAAAGAAAAGAAAGGAGAGGGATAGAAGGAGAGCTAGGTGCAATTGTTGATGGAAGGGGAGGGAGGCCAAACCCATATTTAAAGGGAGGGAGGGTGGGTTTTCGAAAAAAAGATAAAGATATGATAAAAGAGATTGATTTGGAAAAGATAAGATAGAAGATATGATAAGAGAGGATATAGTTTAAAATTGAAAAGATATGAAAGATTTTTGAAAAAGATAGAGTGGAGATTTTGAAAAAGATATTGATGAGTTGAAAAGATAGATTTGTTTTTTAAAAAGATTTGAAAAGAGTTGGATTGAATTTGCAAAGAGGGTTTGTGCTTATGGATTAAGATATATTTGATATTTTTAAAGTAGGATTTTTAGAAATTAGGGATTTTAGAAATCAGGGTTCTTAACATGTTTATGCAAGAAATCATGAATTGAAGTACGAAAATCAAGATTAGAATGAAAAAATATGAAGAAAAATGAATTTGCCTCCTCCCTATCTTCCTGGCGTTTGAACGCCCAAACACTGCCTGTTTTGGGTGTTCAACGCCCAAATGCTGTTCTCCTGGGCGTTCAACGCCCAGTTGTTGCCTCTTTCTGGCGTTGAACGCCAGATTGCTATCCTTACTGGCGTTCAGCGCCCACTGGCTGCCCCTTTTGGGCGCTGAACGCCCAAAATAGGCTCTTACTGGCGTTTTCTTGCCAGTGAGCTCTTTTTTCTCTGTTTTGTGTGCAGATTCCTTCCTTAACCCTGTGAACTTATGCAATTGATTCTTTACCTTGTTATCAATGAACTCTATATAAACAAATAAAAATAAAAATAGAAATAGGGCAAAATGCTTAGAGGATTAATGCCCCATGGCTGGGTTGCCTCCCAGCAAGCGCTTCTTTATTGTCTTTAGCTGGACCTTGTTGAGCTTTTAGTCTAGCTTCAGCCTTGAGCACTCTTGCTCAACGTTGCCTTCAAGATAATGCTTGATTCTCTGTCCATTGACAATGAACCTCTTATTAGAATCAATATCTTGAAGCTCCACATAACCATATGGTGATACACTTGTATTCACGTATGGTCCCCTCCACCAGGATTTCAATTTCCCGGGGAATAGCCTGAGTCTAGAGTTGAACAGCAGAACCTTCTGTCCTGGCTCAAAGATTCTAGATGACAGCTTTCTGTCATGCCACTTTTTTTATTTCTCTTTATAAAGCTTGGCATTTTTGAAAGCTATGAATCTGAATTCCTCTAGCTCATTTAGCTGGAGCAATCTTTTTTCTCCTGCTAATTTGGCATCAAAGTTTAGGAATCTGGTTGCCCAGCAGGCTTTACGGTTACGTACAAACTCTCGGGAATCTTTATAGAGTGTGGGCCAATAGAAGCCACATTGGAGGACCTTGGTGGCTGTTCGCTCACCTCCAAAATGGCCTCCATATTGAAATCCATGGCAATGCCATAGGATCCTCTGTGCTTCTTCTCTAGGCACACACCTACGGATTATTCCGTCTGCACATCTCTTAAAGAGATAGGGTTCATCCCACAAGTAGTACTTTGCATCAGTAATTAATTTCTTCTTTTGTATCCTGTTGTATTCCTTGGGTATGAACCTTGCAGCTTTATAGTTTGCAATATCGGTAAACCATGGTGTTTTCTGAATGGCAAATAAATGCTCATCCGGAAAAGTCTCAGAGATCTCAAGAGAGGGGAGGGGCGTCCCTTCTACTGGCTCTATCCGGGACAGACGATCAGCCACTTGGTTCTCTATCCCTTTTCTGTCTCTTATTTCTATATCAAACTCTTGCAGAAGCAACACCCATCTGATGAGCCTGGGTTTTGAATCATGCCCACCATGAAGTGACATTTTTCCCAGTTTAAAACTAGGTTGGTCTCTTGGCATCTTTTCAGAATAAGTTTCAGGTGATCAAGACAGGAGCTGAATGAGTCTCCATATACTGAGAAGTCATCCATGAAGACTTCCTGAAATTTTTCCACCATATCAGAGAAAATAGAGAGCATGCATCTCTGGAAGGTTGCAGGCGCATTACACAGCCCAAATGGCATCCTTCTATAAGCAAACACTCCAGATGGACATGTGAATGCTGTTTTCTCTTGATCCTGAGGATCTACTGCAATCTAGTTATAGCCTGAGTAGCCGTCCAAAAAGCAGTAATAATCATGGCCTGCTAGTCTTTCTAGCATCTGGTCTATGAATGGTAAAGGAAAATGATCCGTTCTGGTGGCTGTATTGAGCCTTCTATAGTCAATACACATGCGCCACCCTGTAACTGTTCTTGTAGGAACCAGTTCATTTTTTTCATTATGGATCACTGTCATGCCTCCCTTTTTTGGGACGACTTGGACAGGGCTTACCCAGGGGCTATCAGAAATAGGATAAATAATCCCAGCCTCTAGTAATTTGGTGACCTCTTTCTGCACCACTTCCTTCATGGCTGGATTTAGCCGTCTCTGTGGTTGAACCACTGGTTTAGCATTATCCTCCAATAAGATTTTGTGCATGCATCTAGCTGGGCTTATGCCCTTAAGGTCACCTATGGACCACCCAAGAGCTGTCTTGTGTGTCCCTAGCACTTGAATAAGTGCTTCCTCTTCCTGTGAATTTAAGGCAGACCTTATGATTACTGGAAAAGTGTCACCTTCTCCCAGAAATGCATATTTCAAGGATGGTGGTAGTGGCTTGAGCTCGGGTTTAGGAGGTTTTTCTTCTTCCAGAAGAATTTTCAGAGGCTCTTTCATGTCTTCTGAATCCTCTAAATTAGGCTGAACATCTTTAAAGATGTTTTCCAACTCTGATTTGAGACTCTCAGCCATGTTGATCTCTTCTACCAAAGAGTCAATAAGATCAACTTTCATGCAGTCTTTTGATGTGTCAGGATGCTGCATGGCTTTGACAACGTTCAACTTAAACTCATCATCATTGACTCTCAGGGTTATTTCCCCCTGTTGGACGTCAATGAGGGATCGTCCAGTTGCTAGGAAGGGTCTTCCTAGAATGAGAGTAGCACTCTTGTGCTCCTCCATTTCCAGCACAACAAAGTCAGTGGGAAAGGTGAATGGCCCAACTCTGACAATCATGTCTTTAATCACGCGTGATGGGTATTTAGTGGAGCCATCAGCAAGTTGGAGACATATCCGGGTTGGTTTAACTTCTTCAGTTAAGCCGAGCTTTTTGATAGTGGATGCAGGTATTAGGTTGATGCTTGCCCCAAGATCGCATAAATCTGTCTTGGTGCATTGACCTTCTAATATGCATGGTATCAGAAAACTCCCAGGGTCTTTAAGCTTCTCAGGAAAGCTTTTCAGAATGACTGTACTGCATTCTTCAGTGAGGAGAACTCTTTCTGTTTCTCTCTAATCCTTTTTATGACTCAAGATCTCTTTCATGAACTTGGCATAAGAAGGTATTTGCTCAAGTGCTTCTGCAAATGGAATCTTTATTTCAAGAGTCCTGAGATAATCTGCAAAGCGAGCAAATTGCTTATCCTACTCCTCTTTCCGGAGTTTTTGAGGATAAGGTATCTTGGCTTTGTATTCTTCGACCTTGGTTGCTGTAGGTTTATTGCCTACAGAAGTGGTTGAAGAAGCCTTTTTAGAGGGATTGTTATCAGCATTTGTGTGTGTCTGATCCCTCACTGGCAATTGAGTGCCAGAGTTAGAAAATGGAGTGACGTTAGATGCCAACTCCTTGTCTATTCCTGGCGTCTGAATGCCAGAACTGTGCCCATTTTGGGTGTTCAGCGCCAGATCTTGCCCATTTTGGGCGTTCAACGCCAGATCCTTGCCTATTTCTGGCGTTGAACGCCAGTCCTGCCTTGTTTCTGGTGTTGAACGCCAGTCCTGAGCATGGTCTGGGCGTTCAGCGCCAGTCTTCCACCAAATTTCTGGCTTTTTAGCGCCAGAATTACTTTTCCCTGGGCTCTTACTGTCCTTAGGTGAATTTTGGGTGGTTTGCTCACTCCTTAGCTCTTTGCTGCCTTGAGGTGGGGTATTTAATGTTTTCCCACTTCTTAACTGAACTGCTTGGCATTCTTCTGTTATTTGCCTTGACAGCTGCTGCTTTGTTTGCTTAAACTGTTCTTCCATATGTATATTAGCCATCCTTGTCTCTTGTAGTCTATCTTTGAATTCGGCTAACTGTTTTGTTAGAAAGTCCAATTGCTGATTGAATTCAGCAGCTTCTTTTACAGGACTAAGTTCAGCAGTTGCTGTTTTAACCTCTTCTTTCATGGAAGGGTCACTGCTTAGGTACAGATGCTGATTCCTGGCAACTGTATCAATGAGCTCTTGAGCCTCTTCAATTGTCTTTCTCATGTGGATAGATCCACCAGCTGAGCAATCTAAATAGATCTGAGCTCTTTCTGTAAGCCCATAATAGAAGATGTTTAACTGAACCCACTCTGAAAACATTTCAGAGGGGCATTTTCGTAGCATCTCTCTGTATCTCTCCCAGGCATCATAAAGAGATTCATTATCTCCTTGTTTAAAGCCTTGGATGTCCAGCCTTAGCTGTGTCATCCGTTTTGGAGGAAAGTATTGATTCAGGAATTTTTCTGTCAGCTGTTTCCATGTCCTTATGCTGGCCTTAGGTTGGTTATTTAACCACCTCTTAGCTTGGTCTTTTACAGCAAATGGAAACAGTAATAGTCTGTAGACATCTTGATCTATTTCTTTATCATGTACTGTGTCAGCAATCTGTAGAAACTGTGCCAGAAACTCTGTAGGTTCTTCTTGTGGAAGACCAGAATACTGGCAACTTTGCTGCACCATGATAATGAGCTGAGAATTCAACTCAAAGTTACTGACTCCAATGGAGGGTATGTGATGACAAGTCATCTTAGCCTATTTTAACTAGTCTTTTTCTTTTGTTTTCATTAGAATTATGCACTTTCTTGAGCTACAAGCAAGCCAATTAGATAGATTTTCATGTTTCCTTTGATTGAATCAACCATGTATGAATTCATGCTATTTCATGAGGTTTTATACTATAATTGTCACATATTATGAAAGAATGAATATCTCATGATTTTAAGCATAGCTTTGATGTGTTTGGTTGATTAATGATAGGTGAAGAAAGCTTGGAGAAAGGTTGAAGCAAGAAGGAATAGCTAGGAGTAAAGAGAAGACAATGGAATAAGTGAAATTGAACCAGGAAGCAAAAAGCTGGACCTAAAGTTAGC
>NC_029793.2:73470469-73472342 GCF_000816755.2 Arachis ipaensis | reverse complement strand
AGGGGACTCTGAACCCAAAGAGCCATGAAAAGGATGCTGTGTTGAAAGAGAAGGGAGTCATGGAGGAAAGTAAGAGGGCTATGGAAAGAGAAACAGAGGGAAGGAAGCCCATAGCGAGAGGACGAAACCTAAGGCAACAGAAGCCTCAACTTCCATGAGCACAGAGTGAAGGATGTCAAGCTAGTGACAATAAAAGAGCGCTTGTTGGGAGGCAACCCAACCGGAGGTAACTATCTTTTCATATCTATTTTAATAAAAAGGTTAATTAGTTCTATCTATAATGCAAGAAGCTAAGTTTGGCGTTGCACACCAAAACAATCTAAAGGAGAATGCAGGATTCTAAGTTTGGTGTTTCACCAAAATCCCATTATAAAACACATTCTCACTTTCTGCATAATGCTAGCTTCAAGCATGTTGGATGAACTATTTAACTCTTCTGCTGTTTCCTAGTTTTCAGTTTTATTGCTTTTGAAAAAGAAAAAAAAAGAAAAAGAGTTTCACACATGGTTAATTCAATGCATGGGAACCATTGGCAAGGTACTAAGTTTGGTGTTCCCACACCAAAGTAAGTAACTCCAACCCGGTTCAATTGGTTCACTTTGGTTCTTCTCCAAACTTCAATAGCAATCAACCAAGGCCTCTTTCAATCCAATTCCACCAAGAGCAAAAGCCCAACTCAAGGCTTGAAGATCATTTGAAGAAAGTGTATAAATAGGATAGAATTCAAGTTCTTCGGAGAGCTTTTCTTTGGAATTTTCATAATAGTTTTCGGAGAGCTTTGGGTATTGAGTGATCTTTAATTTCTTTGTCTTGGGGAAGGAGAATTCACTTCTCTTCCTCTCAGTTTTATTGCTTTCAATTTCTATTACAATTGTCTTGGATCTTCGGTTGAAGAATTGAAGAAATTCTGTTTCAATCTCATCCTTGGATCTCTCTGTTTATTTACTGCTTAATTGAATTTCAGTTTGGGTTAATTGTTCTTCATCTACTTTCTTTGCAATTTACTTTTCCCTTGCAATTGTTCTTGTTGGATCAAGGAAGGTAGTGAGATCTAGACCTGGTTTTCTAGTCTCTGGACCCCTGAGATCTGAAATTCCAATTTACATTCTGTTTTTGCTTTTCATGTTCATTTACTTGTTCTGCTTCAGATCCGATTCAACCCAAACACTCTTTTACTTTTCTATTTGATGCAACTTACTTTTCCTTGTTTAAATTCTGCAAATCCAATCCCCAATTCCCTTTACAATTCCAGCCGTTTACATTTCTTGCACTTTAAGATTCCGCAATTTACATTTCTTGCATTCTAAGTTTCTGCCATTTAATTTCTTGTTCTTTAAGATTCAGCACTTTAATTCCCTGTTCTCTTTAATTCCATGCAATTTAATTTCTGCAAATCACAAAACACTCAACCAAATCTTGATTCGCTTGACTAAATTAACCACTAAGCTAAAATTGCTCAATCCTTCAATCCCTGTGGGATCGACCTCACTCCCGTGAGTTTTTATTACTTGATGCGACCCGGTACACTTGCCGGTTAGATTTGTGTATTTTGGGAGAAATTCATTTTTCTACCAAAATACTCATCAGTATGCAGATGCTACTCCCATATGAAGCAGTAGAGGGGTTAGAATATGACCCCAGAGTCCTCCTGGACTGTTCATTTCGACTTAGATCCATGATGGAGAAAGGAAGATGATGTAAAATAGGGAAAATATTTTATTTATTTATTTATTTATTTCAAAAATAAAATAAATTAATAAAATAAATAAAAATAGGTGAAGATTTTCAAAAAAATGAGGGGAGAGAAAGTGGTAAGGAAGTTTTGAAAAAGATATGATTTGGAAAAGATTTTAAATTTTGAAAAAAAAAAATA
>NC_029793.2:73467397-73470457 GCF_000816755.2 Arachis ipaensis | reverse complement strand
AATACTTGCATTAATTCATCGAGACACAGCAGGGCTCCTCACCCCCAACAATGGAGTTTAAAGACTCATGCCGTCAAAGAATACAAAGTTCAGATCTAAAAATGTCATGAGATCCAAAGTAATTCTCTAAAAGTTGTTTAAATACTAAACTAGTAGCCTAGGTTTACAAAAAATGAGTAAACTATGATGGGTGGTGCTGAGATCCACTTCTGGGGCCCACTTGGTGTGTGCTGGGGCTGAGACTTAAACAATTCACGTGCATAAGGCTGTTTTGGGCGTTCAACGCCAGGTTTGGATCCATTTCTGGCGTTGAACTCCAACTTTTAATCCTTTTCTGGCGCTGGACGCCGGAATTGGGCAGAGAACTGGCGTTGAACGCCAGTTTATGTCATCTATCCTTGAGCAAAGTATGGACTATTATATTTTGCTGGAAAGCCCTGGATGTCTACTTTCCAACGCAATTGGAAGCACGCCATTTTGAGTTCTGTAGATCCAGAAAATCCACTTTGAGTGCAGGGAGGTCAAAATCCAACAGCATCAGCAATCCTTTTTTAGTCTGAATCAGATTTTTGCTCAGCTCCCACAATTTCAGCCAGAAAAATACCTGAAATCACAGAAAAACACACAACTCATAGTAAAGTCCAGAAATATGAATTTTTCCTAAAAACTAATGGAAATAAACTAAAAACTAACTAGAATATACTAAAAACTATATGAAATTAACCCCAAAAAGCATATAAAATATCCGCTCATCACAACACCAAACTTAAACTGTTGCTTGTCCTCAAGCAACTAGACAAATAAAATAGAAGACTAATAGGTTGAGAAGCAATAATATCTCAGAGTTTTTTGAGTGAAGCTCAGATTCTAATTAGATGAGCTGGGCTAGTAGCTTTTTGTTTCCAAATTGCTGGTGAGCTGCATTGTTGTTGGAGTTGTAATGTCTCTGGTCTTGGTTTTGATCTTGCTCACTTCCCCACCCAAAGTTTGGGTGGTTTCTCCATCCAGGGTTGTAAGTCTTGGAGTATGGATCATAGTTTTTCCTTGGTGAATTCCCAATGTAATTGGCTTGCTCCTGACTCCCCTCTGCTTCTTCATTCACTCCTTCTTGTGTTGTTGATGAAGTGGAGATTTCTGCTACTTGGTTCCTCTCCATCTTCTTGGTGAGGTCAGCCAGCTGCTGGATAATGAGCTTGTTTTGGGCCAACAGAGCATCTACATTGTTTAGCTCCATCACTCCTCTTGTGTTCCCTCTTTCGGAAGCATAGAAGGAGTCGTTTTCTGCTACTATTTCAATAACATCTATGGCTTCCTCAATGGTCTTCTTCTTGTTCAAGGATCCTCCAGATGAATGGTCTACTGCCTTCTTTGACTCATAAGAGAGCCCTTCATAGAAAATGTGCAGCTGGACCCATTCGTTGAACATGTCAGGTGGACACCTCCTTGTTAAGTCCTTGAACCTCACCCATGCTTCATACAGAGTCTCACCATCTTGTTGCCTGAAAGTTTGAACCTCAGCTCTCAGCCTATTGATTCGTTGAGGAGGGTAGAATCTTGCTAAGAATTTGTTCACCACATCCTCCCAAGTTTTTAAGCTCTCCCTTGGGAAGGATTCCAGCCACTTGGCTGCCTTGTCCCTGAGTGAGAAGGGAAATAAGAGCAGTCTATAGGCGTCAGGATGAACACCATTAGATTTCATTGTGTCACATATTCTCAGGAAGGTAGTCAAATGTTGATTGGGGTCTTCTTGAACACCTCCTCCAAACGAACAGTTGTTCTGAACAAGGGTGATGAGCTGTGGTTTAAGTTCAAAGTTGTTGGCATGGATTGTTGGCTTTTGGATGCTACTTCCACAATTGCCTAGGTTTGGATTGATATAAGAGCCCAAAACTCTTCTATCCTCCCCAGCATGATTTGCTCCACCTCCTCTGCCATGGTTGTGAGTCTCTTCTTCATGATGATTTTCCATGTTTTCTTCCATGTTTGGTTCAAAGTATTCCTCAAAGTGTTCCTCCTCTTCTTCAGCACCAACTACACGTTTTTCTTTTGCCTCCCTCCTTAGTCTAAGGAAGGTTCTCTCAGGTTCAGAATCAAAGGAAGTTGAAGCCCCGCTTCTTCTCCCTGTCATACAACCAACAAGTACAAGCAAAGGAAATAGGTGCAGACAGTATTTGTGTCAGAATTGCTGTTAGTTGTGGGTGATGCAATATATCAAACAGTTAGTGGGTTAGCAAACAGAAATTATAGAAGGGGAAGGGAAGAAGTTTAACTAAAACAAAAAGTAAATCACTCAAACAGAAAATAAAATTCACAAAATAAAAATGCTCAATCTAGTGATCTTCCAATTTAATCATTGTTGATGCACAATCAATCCCTGGCAACGGTGCCATAAACTTGATGCGCGAAAAACTTGTCTCTCAACAAATCTCCCTTCGGCAAGTGTACCGAAGTTGTCGTCAAGTAAAAACTCACAATAGAGTGAGGTCGAATCCCAGTGGGATTGATTGATCAAGCAACTTTAATTAGAAGAATGTTCTAGTTGAGCGAATCCAGAATTTGGGTTGAGAGTTGCCAAAAATAAAATGGCGGGAATGTAAATAACAGAAAAGTAAATGTTAGAATTAAAGGACTGGAAGTAAATGACTGAAAATAAATTGCAGAATTGTAAATGGGAATGGGGGATTTGCTTATAAAAGTAAATGGCAGTAATTAAAGAGAATGGGTAAGATCAGAGATGGGGAGTTCATTGGGCTTAGGAGATGTTGCAATTCTCCGGATCAAGTTCATTTTCATCTCTTCCTCAATCAATGCACTCATTGATCTCCTTGGCAATCTTAAGTGATTCAATTATAATTTCTTGCAATTCAATCTCTCAAATCTTGATCAATAGCCAATTCCTTGGTCAATTGCTCATGAGAAGAGATGAAGTATGGTCACTGATTATACCACATGCATTTCCCGCATTTCCTATTGAGAGGGTTACAGTCACATACCCATCCAAACCCAATTTGGTCCAGCATGAGAAAGCATTTCTAGCTTGATCTCTTCATTCCTCTTTCA
>NC_029793.2:73450530-73466548 GCF_000816755.2 Arachis ipaensis | reverse complement strand
TTTACAATTCAAAGCTACTCCTATATATACTACTCTTCTCAACTTCTAGTTTACTCTTCAAGTCTTGGGCCTTTGGATCTTGAGTTTGAAGCAGTTCCTTTCTTTATTTGGGCTTGGCTTTACTTGCAGAGAGAAAGTGCGAAGTGGGCAGAGACTTTGGTTCAGGACGTCAGGGGTGTTAATATTTAGTGAGAGTATAAGTTCGAGAACGTTAGTGACACTTAACATTGTCACTAACGTTCCAATGCACCCCTTTGCCTCACGTTAAAACCCACGTTAACTAGGTTAACGTGGCTTTTAATGTTGCCTTGTTAACCTTCGAGAACGTTAGTGACACTCAACATTGTCACTAACGTTCCAGTGTGCCCCTTTTTGCTTCACGTTAAAGCTCACGATAACTAGGTTAACGTGGCTTCTAACGTGGCCCTTGCCATCTTTCGAGAATGTTAGTGACATTCAACATTGTCACTAACGTTCCAATGTGCCCCTAGGTCTCACGTTAGAGTCCACGTTAACTAGGTTAACGTGGCTTCTAACGTGGCCATCTTTAGCCATCCCAACGTTAGTGACAATGTTGAGTGTCACTAACATTGGCTCATCCTTCATTCCTCATCGTTAGATTCCACGTTAACCAAGTTAACGTGGAAGTTAACGTGACTCTTGGGGGTTGTGTGGTTGCTTCAACTATTGGCAATCACTTTTCTCAATAATCTTGCAAGTTACCTCCCCTTTTCCTGCTTCCTTTTGGTCCTGAAATCAAGCAATAAAGTGCATCAAAGCTCTAGTCCAAGTCATGAGTAATGCAACATAATATTTGTCACTAAACTTATGCAAAATCCTCATGAAATTATGTAAAATGCACAATGTATGCTTGAGTCAAGGCATAAGTGAATTTCTATCCAAAACTAGCTTATTTCCTAAAGAAATGCATGAAACTAACCTAAAAACAGTAAAGAAAAGGTCAGTGAAACTGGCCAAGATGCCCTGGCATCAAAGCATCCACTGGGTATTGAACGCCAGTAAGGATAGCCATCTGGGCGTTAAACGCCAGAAAGAAGCATCTTCTGGGCGTTGAACGCCAGAAAGAAGCTCCTTCTGGGTGTTTAACGCCAGATTTACAGCGTCCTAGGCGTTCAGAAAAACGCCCAGTGACAAAGGAGTTCCTGGCGTTCAACGCCAGAAAGAAGCAACAGCTGGGCGTTGAACGCCCAGGAGAAGCAGCAGTTGGGCGTTGAACGCCCAAAACATGCAGCATTTGGGCGTTCAAAAGCCAGGATGGTGGGGAGTAGGTAATTTCGTTTTTACTTCATATTTTTCATTTTAATTTTAATTTTCATGTTTCAATTCATGATTTCTTGCATAAACATGTTACAAACCCTGATTTCTAAAATCCCTAATTTCTAAAAACCCTACTTTAAAAATATCAAATGTATCTTAATCCATAAGCACAAATACTTTTTTCAATCCAATTCAATTCTTTTTCAAAATTTTCAAAACAAATCTATCTCTTTTCATTCAAAAATCTTTTCAACTAATCAATATCTTTTTCAAATATCTTTCACATCTTCTCAATTTTAAATTATATCTTTTCTTATCATACTTATTTCTTTTTAAATCATATCTTCTATCTTATCTTTCTCCTTATTTTCGAAAACCCACCCCCCTTCCCTTTTAAAAACACATTCGGCCTCCCTCCTCTCATCCACCATTCAACACTAGCTCTCCTTCTATTCCCTCTCCTTTCTTTTCTTTTGCTTGAGGACAAGTAAACCTCTAAGTTTGGTGTGTTTATTCGTGATCACTAAATCATACCCACTAAGATCATGGCTCTCAAAGGAAAACAACCCACTCAAGAGGCAAGAAAGAGAGTATTCCAAAACCACTTTGGAATCAAGGGAGGTTCTTAACCAAAGAACATTCAGACCATTACTACAAAATAATGGGTCAAAGATTAGTGATCCCGGAAGTCAAGTTCGATCTGAAAGAAGATGAATATCCGGAGATCCAAGAGCAGATTCGAAACATGAACTGGGAAGTCCTAGCTAATCCTGAAACGAAAGTGGGAAGGAATATGGTTCAGGAATTCTATGCTAATCTATGGCAAACAGACAGGTAGAGAATATCTGGAACTGCCCTCTATGACTATCGAACTTTGGTCAGAAGAAAGATTGTTCACATCCACCCTGACAAAATCAGAGAGATCTTTAAGCTACCTCAGCTGAAAGATGACCGAGACTCCTTCAATAGGAGAATGATGAGAACAAACAAGGGCCTGGATAAGATTCTAGAGGATATATGTATCCCTGGAGCCAGGTGGACCACCAGCAGCAAGGGTGTCCCTGACGTTAGGAGTTTTACCAGTAAAGAGATTCATAGAAACAGTTGCGTTGTAGATATAGTCTCTAAACCGACAAAAATCCCTTCGTACAAACGTGTTGGGTGTCACAAGTAACAAACCCCTTTATAGTCTGCAACATGGAAGAATTCATAGATTCATTGATTAATTCAAGTGCTGGAATAAATAAAAATAAAAGGAAGCTAAAACAAATAAACATAAAACCTGGATTGAGAGTCACTCTTAAAACAAGAAGAAATCCTAAATCCTAAGAGAGAGAGACAGAGAGAAGATCTCCCTCTCAACTAAATCTAAATCATTGAAAAATAAAATATGCGAGCTCTCTCTTGAATGGGTGCATTCCCACACTTTATAACCTCTAGTCTATGCTGTCTGTACTTGGATCTGGGCCAAAAAGGGCTTTAAAAATCGCTGAGGGCATATTCTGTAAATTCTGATACGTGGCCTCTGTCACGCATCCGCGTGGGTCACGCGGTCGCGTCATTTGGAGCTTTTCCTTGCCACGCGGTTGCGTCAGTCACGCGTTCGCATCGTATGCGTTCTGCTTATGTCGCGCGGTCGCGTCAGTCATGCGACCGCGTCGCTGCATCTTCACTTCTGGCACGCGATCGCGTCGTCCATGCGATCGCGTGAATACCAGTTTCCTTCAAAGCTCCGTTTTGCCTTCTCCTTCCATTTTGTATGTTTCCTTTTCCATCCTTTAAGTCATTTTGCCTTAGAAAATATGAAACTACTCAACACACTAATCACGGCATCGAATGGAAATAAAGGTAATTAAAATAATTAATTTTTAAAGCTTAGGAAACATGTTTTTCACAATATGACATAATAAGGAAGGGAAAGTAAAACCATGCAGTTAATATGAATAAGTAGGTGGAGGATTGAATAAATCACTCAAATTAAGCACAAAAGAACTCATGAAATATGGGTTTATCAACCTCCCCACACTTAAATACTAGCATGTCCTCATGCTAAACCCAAGGTAAATAATTAAGGTTAAAGTGATGGAATGTCATGCAATGCAACCTAATTTAAATGCAACTACCTAAATGAATGATGCATCATGCAACTCTAACTTATTCACTCATATATAAAGCTTATATGTAGTCAAGTTAATTCACATTCTCAAGGAGTCGTGTATATGTATAGCCAACCCTTAAATAATAAAGCATTTTAGCAAATGAGATGGGAAAGAAAACATTGTACAAACTTGCAAAACAATTAGTAAATTTAAGCACAGATATATGTTGATGATTATTGAACCCTCACTGGATTTTGTGTTTACTCTCTAGTCACTCAGTGTTTATTGGGTTTATTCACTCTATTCTTCTTTTTATTCTGGCTTTCTATAGCTTTGTTCTTCATCTAACCAATCAACAATTATAGAATATAGACATACAAAAGTCATGAGGTCTTTAATTAAGGTTGTAATGGGGCCAAGGTAAAGGTAAGGATTTATGTATAGGGTCAAGGGCTGTCGCATCAGTAGCAGTGAATGGTGGTGGTCTGTGGCCCAAGGCTAAGAAGTTTCGGCTATGCGGAATGATCTTCCTGCAATCCGCCGCTGGTGGTCTCTCATCGGCATCCTCCCATGGCATGTCAGCTCGACGGCCAAGCTGTGTAACTAGATACGGAAAAGGGAGGGCGCCTCGGACGTGGACCCTGGCCATATAGTGCCGAATGAAACGTGGCAGATAAAGGTCCTTACCCTCCAGCACACACCAAAGGAGGGTGATCATAGCAGTCGGGATCTCCGTCTCGTGAGTACTCGGCATCACATAATTACTCAAGATCTGGTGCCATAACCGAGCCTCATCATTTAAGTATGCCCTCTTGATCCCTCTAGGCATGGTGGTGTCCTGACCCATTTCCCAAGGAACTGTCGGGTCGAGAGCTATCCGTGCCTTCATGGCATCCCAATCAAACTGCATCTGACGCATGTCCTCCTCAGCCTTTGAATAACCATCAGGCTGATCGGACTTGGCTGGGAGCCGGGGAATGTCCTCTAAGGCCTCCTCAGTGACCAGAATTTGTTTTCCTCTGAGGTTCACTGCATCTAGGGTGGTGAGGTAGTAGTTGCAGTAGAATTCCCGGACCCAAGATGCGTTGACCTCTGTCAATGTTCTCTCCAGAAAGAACCAGCCCCTTTGCTTGATTTGCTCAGTGGTGTACTGCTAGAGTGCTTCTGGAATCCTCAGGGTTCTCTCCAGGTATAGATTCCTGGAGTCTGCAAAAGCCGGGTACTTCAGCTCACAGTACCGGTTTGCAAATTTTATAGGATCATTTGCAGGGAGCAGCTGGTCAGCTCTTTCCTGCTGTGTGAAGTTCTTCTCCCGCCATGAGGAATCATGCATGAGGGCAATGATGGACTGGCAGGAATCTCCTCGCTTGCGCTTTCCAGTAGCCTTGCCTTTTCCTTTCCTTTGTGAGGCAGACATCCTGAAAAATAGAAAACCAGGATATGGATAAAAATAGTAAAGCAAATAGGCAAAGTAATTATTTTAATTACCCTCTACTTCCATTCGATGCTGTGATTCGTGTGTTGAGTAGTTTCAGATCTTCTAACGCAGGAATGACTTAAAGGATGGAAAGGAAACATACAAAAATGGAAGGAAAGCACAAAATGGAGTTTTTGGAGAAACTGGCATTCACGCGATCGCATGGGCGACGCGGCCACATGCCAAGCGCGAAGAAGCAGCGACGCGGCCGCATGACTGACGCGACAGCACGCCTTAAGCAGAACACATATGACGCGGCCGCATGACTGACGCAACCACGTGACAAGGAAAACTCCGAATGACGCGACAGTGTGACCCACGCGGACGCGTGACAGAGGCCACGCACCAGAAATTGCAGAAAACGCTCATAGCGATTTCTGAAGCCCCTTTTGGCCCAGATCCAAGTACAGACAGCATAGACCAGAGGTAATAAAGTGTGGGAATGCATCCATTCAAAGAGAGCTCGCATATTTTACTTTTCAATGATTTAGATTTAGTTGAAAGGGAGATCTTCTCTCTCTCTCTCTTAGGATTTAGGATTTCTTCTTATTTTAAGAGTGACTCTCAATCCAGGTTTTATATTTCTTTGTTTTAAACTTCCCTTTCACTTTACTTATTTATTTCAGTATCTGGGTTGGCTATTTATCTTTATAATTGAATCTATGAATTCTTCCAGATACTCCTCCAATGTCCAACTTAAGGACTTTAACTAAAAGTGCTAGGTGGGAGACAACCCACCATGGTATGGTCGCTTCTTTTTCAATTTATTTCTTGTTAAATTCTTTCATTTTCCCTTTTTCATTTTAATCTATTAAACCTGGAATCATGCATAGCATTCATGTTAATCATTGCATTCTGCATTTTTCATGCATATAAAAAAAAAAAGGGGTGCACGACGCGACCGCATGCCCCATGCAATCGCGTCATATTGCGAAAAACACCACCCGCGCGACCGCGTGATATATATCGGCGTAAGGATCCAACGAACAGAAAGTTAGGCTGGAATCGTGAGGCCCTTGTGCGTTTCGCACAAATTGGCCCACGCGATCGCATGCCCCATGCGATCGCGTCATTTGCACGATACCAATCCCACGCGACCGCGTGAGCGACGCGATTGCGTCGCATGGATTGCACATCACCCCAAAAGGAGACAGAGAGTTGCGCTAAAACGGCGCTGGAGTCGTGCGTTTAGCACGAATTCCAGCGACGCGATCGCGCAACCCACGCGATTGCGTCACTCCCATTTTCGCCCCAACCACGCGACCGCGTGCCCCACACAGCCGCATGGATTCGAAAATATAACCCCTCCAGCCACGCGAACCCTATCAGTCGCGTAGCCCCCCACCCCCAACCCTCTTCTCCTTCAATGCTCCCTCTCCCTCCAACCACCACCCAGCACCACCCAGCCGCCACTGCGCCACCACCCAGACGCCGCCGCCGTCCAGACACCGCCGCCGCAACCCCCTCCCCTCCCTTCTTCTCCCTTCTTCCTCTCTCCTCCCCCCGCCACTACCCCCATCAGCCGCCACCACGACACCATGCCCCGCCACCGCGCCGGACGCCGCCGCAGCCACCTTCTTCCCCGTTTCACCCCTCCCGCCTACCAGGTTCCGCAAAACGCAATCCCCTTTTATTTGTTCGTCATTTTTCTGTAATTTTTTTCCGTTTCTGTTCATCCTTAGGATAGATAGATACGCATGCTGTAGTGGATTTTTAGGTTGTTAGGTAGCTTAGGCTCTAGTTAGTGGATCTAGGTCTGTTTACTTGCACTGTTCCTGTTTATGTTTTATCCTAACTGCACTTCTGCTGTTCCTGTGACCTCATTCATATGCTATGATTTCTTGCAATTGCTGCTTGTTACTCCAAATTTTCCTGTTTCTATTCATTACTGGTAACTGCAGCAAGTTTTTAATTCATATGAACTGCTATGATTACTGTTTATTTTCCGGGACAATCCAATTTTAGTCGGAATGCTGCCCAAATTTTTTGTAAATTGTTTTCATTCAAATTTTGGTTTGGCATTTCTGAACTCTGTTTTACTCTGCTTTACCCAAACCATTTCATGAATGCTATGGCAGACATTCTTATCCTCTTTGATTTCCTGGTTCATAAACTGCATTTGTGATTCACTGATTCCAATTTTGCTTTCTTTATTTCTATTCGAATCAGCATCACCCTGTTTTCCTTGTTCGATTATGAGTACTTCTATTCTTACCTATGAATCGTTGTTATATGGAATTTTTCTATGCCACTTACTTTAACCCGCACTTTACTAACTCACTAATTTTAATTTACTAATTTCCTTTTCAAATTCTAACCATACTAACCCTTTTGATCTCTTTTCTGTTTATTTTCACTTTCCTCTAACTTTCTAACCATGGCATATTGTTTATTTTTTTATTTAACATAAATTCAATCACATTTCATTTACTCATTTTCCTTCTTCTATTTCTCCCTTGCTGCTTTGAGTTTCCTTTGTTTAATTGCCTAATTGCTTTCCTATTTTTATCCATTTCATGATTTTCTGTTTTTCAGGATGTCTGCCTCACAAAGGAAAGGAAAAGGCAAGGCTACTGGCAAGCGCAAGAGAGGAGATTCCTCCCAGTCCATCATTGCTCTAATGCACGATTCTTCATGGTGGGAGAAGAACTTCACACAGCAGGAAAAAGCTGACCAGCTGCTCCCTGCGAATGACCCTATAAAATTTGCAAACCGGTGTTGTGAGCTGAAGTACCCAGCTTTTGCAAACTCCAGAAATCTATATCTGGAACAAACTCTAAAGATTCCAGAAGCACTCCAACAGTACACCACTGAGTAAATCAAGCAAAGGGGCTGGTTCTTTCTGGAAAGAACACTGACAGAGGTCAATTCATCTTGGGTACGAGAATTCTACTACAACTACTATCTCACTACCCTAGATACAGTGAACCTGAGAGGAAAACAAATTCTGGTCACTGAGGAAGCCTTAGAGGACATTCTCCGGCTCCCAGCCAAGTCCGATCAGCCTGATGGTTATTCAAAGGCTGAGGAGGACATGCGTCAGATGCAGTTTGATTGGGATGCTGTAAAGGCACGGATAGCTCTCGACCCGACAGTCCCTTGGGAGATGGGTTAGGACACTACCATGCCTAGAGGGATCAAGAGGGCATACTTAAACGATGAGGCTCAGTTATGGCATCAGATCTTGAGTAATTATGTGATGCCGAGTACTCACGAGACGGAGATCCCGGCTGCTATGATCACCCTCCTTTGGTGTGTGCTGGAGGGTAAGGACCTTTATCTGCCACATTTCATTCGGCATGATATGGCCAGGGTCCACGTCCAAGGCACCCTCCCCTTTCCATATCTAGTTACACAGCTTGGCCGTCGAGATGACGTGCCATGGGAGGATGCCGATAAGAGACCACCAACGGCGGACTGCAGGAAGATCATTCCTCACAGCAGGAACTTCCTCGCTATAGGCTACAGACCACCACCCTTCACTGCTACTGAAGATGCACCCGAGGCAGAGACCCATCCCCAGGAAGCAGCACCAGCCGCACCACAGGCAGCAGTCCCACATCAGATTGAGGCTGCGGATCTTGAGATCCCGATCCAGTCAGCACCTCCTCCACAGCAGCCAGACCCTCAGCCCACCACCACCACCGAGACTCCAGCTACCATCCCTCTCAGTGATGACACTCCTTCACACCCGGCTTGATTGAGCATCGGGGACAATGCTTCCTTTTAAGTGTGGGGAGGTCGCCATCTCTGGCGTTTATTTTGGTGAACCACTACATACTTTTTTCTTTTATTTTGGATATTTTTCTGTATTTTTCCTTTTACTGTTATTTTCTGAGTACTTATACATTGCTTTTATGTATTTTTACTCTATTTTCTGCATTTTGCATCGATAAGGTTCGCATGGCTGGGGGGGTTATATTTTCGAATCAACGCGGCCGCGTGGAGCACGCGGTCGCGTGGTTGGGGTGAAAATGGGAGTGACGTGATCGCGTCGGGCGTGCGATCGCATGAGAGGGGGGAATAGGGGTGACGCGATCGCGTAGGTCGCGCGATCGCGTCGCTGGAATTCATGCGAAACGCACGACTCCAGCGCCGTTTTAGCACAACTCTCTGTCTCCTTTTGGGGTGATGTGCAATCCATGCGATGCGATCGCGTCGCTCACGCGGTCGCGTGGGATTGGTATTGTGCAAGTGACGCGATCGCATGGGACATGCGATCGCGTGGGCCAATTTGTGCGAAACGCACAAGGGCCGCACCATTCCAACCTAACTTTCTGTTCGTTGGATCCTTACGCTGATATATATATCACGTGGCCACGTGGGTCATGCGGTCGCGTGGGTGGTGTTTCTCGTAATATGACGCGATCGCATGGGGCATGCGGTCGCGTCGTGCACCCTTTTTTTTATGCATGAAAAATGCATAATGCAATGATTAACATGAATGCTATGCATGATTCCAGGTTTAATAAATTAAAATGAAAAAGGAAAAATGAAAGCAATTAACAAGAAATAAATTGAAAAAGAAGCGACCATACCATGGTGGGTTGTCTCCCACCTAGCACTTTTAGTTAAAGCCCTTAAGTTGGACATTGGAGGAGTATCCTGTTATGGCGGCTTATGTTTAAATTCATCCAAAAATCTCCACCAGCGTTTGGAATGCCAATAGCCTCCAGGGTCCCAAACTAGGCATGCAAAGTTTCCGAACAGCTTCAAATATATTGTTAGGCTCCTGGGATGACAAATGTCAGAATAAACTCCTGGATTCCAAGCCTTGCTTTTAAATCCGTCTCCGTCTTGATCTACATGTCTCCATCCGAGCGGTTTAAAAAGCAGAATCTCACCGTGGTGACCAAACGTTCTCCGTGATCCATGCAATTGAGCATGATACCAATCCGTGTACTTCGAGGTGAAGCGTGGACCCTTATTGAACCTTGTGCACCAGCTCTGAGTACGAGCCATTTCCCTCTTACTTTTAAGGCCGCAGAGAGCTCTAAGCTGGCCATCTGTTTCAAGCAAACCATATTCAAGTGAATAAGTAAAGTTATAAGTTAAGGATTGTACCCACTTGAAGCTTGTATTAGGTGGTAATGGCCTTGGGATAGGTGTTTTTGGTGGTTCTGCAAGTTCCATTTCTTTGTGCTCTTCTGTGAATTCCTCCACTTCTTTGCAAAGATCTTCAATTGTATCTGTGTCCTGGTCAAAGTCTTTGGTGTCTTCCTCATCACTTGAGTCATAGATTGGAGGTTGAGAGAAATCTAGCTCTGCATCATCTTCATATTCACTTGGGGAAGATTCTTCGATCTCAGATAATTCACTTGCGGATGCAAGTTCATCACCAAGAGAGCTAGACTTGTGACTATCATCATCAAGGGAATTTGCTTCTTGGATTATTCCGTCTGATTCCTCATAAACGACTTTCCTTGGAGATTGTAGAGTATCCCCCTTAGCATCAACTGTAGCATCCTGGACGGAGTTTTCCTTAATTATGGATTCCCATGGAAGTTCAGCATCTCCTAGGTCTTCAACCAACTCTTCTTCTTGAATAAAGACAGCTTCTTCTAATTGTTCTAGTACAAATTCATTCTCTGTCTTGTCCACTGGAGTTTCTGGTAGCTCCTTCATGCTACGCTCTTCATTAGGCTGTCCACATAGAACTGTGGATGATCCTTGTGTATTTGAGCGCCTAAAAGCCCATTGAATTATCGCTTGATCCAGTTGTTGAATGGTTGTATGAAATTTATTTACTGTTTCTCTTAGGCGAGCCTCTGCTTCTCGGGTTGCTGGACTTGGACATGATACAAAGGAAAGTGGTGGTGATTGGGAGTGATTGGATTGGTATTGGAGTAAGGAAGGATCATATGGTGGCGAATGGTGAAGAGAATCTTGTGAGTGTGGTGGTTCGAGGTTATGTTGAAAGGATGGTTTATATACACGGGGTGGGACTTGTTGGTAGTTACAAGGTTGTCGACCATGTCTTTCAGCTGGGTATGCACTGTAGAGTGGTCTTTGTCCAGGATATCTCGGAGGGTGTTGCTGCCAAAAGGGTTGATTAGATCCTCTTGGTTCCATCCATCCTTGATTGGTCTGACCTTGATGCACATTCCTGCAGTAACTTCTATTTCCTTTAACAATATTAGAACCAAACTCAAAGCGAGAGGGGTGAGAGTTCATAGTGAAGGAACTGCGAGGAAGTATGTTCTTATTATTGGCTATAAAGGTTGTAATCGGGGTTTAGAAGATGAGAAGCAAGTAATTTAAATGACAAGTAAAGCAAATGGCAATTAAAATAAATAAATACTGTAAAGCATACTTTTGGCAAGGTAAGGGAAGTTGGAGGTCCAACGTAGTTATCTCTCCTAACTATAATGAAAGTTGAATCTAAACTCCACTTGGTCAACCTTTACTAGGGCAAAGGAAAGTCAAGGGAGTAATTAAATTGACCTTTGAATCCTATTTATTTCCTAAGAAAAGATTTGGATTACTTAAGTTCAGCTCAATTAGCAAGATAACGATCATCAGTTATGTTGAGTTTAATAACTGTTGAGTTACTGAATTCTTAACCAAGACCAAAAGGGAAAAAAGTAAAATTGCTGGAATAATAAAATGTCCTTAGATGGGAAGCAATGTTAACTTAAATCAAAGAGAACAATCATAAACTGAAAATACCTCAATTATCATTAATTCAAATAACAGTCTGCAACATGGAAGAATTCATAGATTCATTGATAATTCAAGTGCTGGAATAAATAAAAATAAAAGGAAGCTAAAACAAAGAAACATAAAACCTGGATTGAGAGTCACTCTTAAAACAAGAAGAAATCCTAAATCCTAAGAGAGAGAGAGAGAGAGAGAGAGAGAGAGAAGATCTCCCTCTCAACTAAATCTAAATCATTGAAAAATAAAATATGCGAGCTCTCTCTTGAATGGGTGCACTCCCACACTTTATAACCTCTGGTCTATGCTGTCTGTACTTGGATCTGGGCCAAAAAGGGCTTCAGAAATCGCTGGGGGCGTATTCTATAAATTCTGATACGTGGCCTCTGTCACGCGTCCGTGTGGGTCACGCGGTCGCGTCATTTGGAGCTTTTCCTTGCCACGCGGTTGCGTCAGTCTCGCGTCCGCGTCGTATGCGTTCTGCTTATGTCGCGCGATCGCGTCAGTCATGCGGCCGCGTCGCTGCATCTTCGCTTCTGGCACGCGATCGTGTCGTCCATGCGATCGCGTGAATACCAGTTTCCTTCAAAGCTCTGTTTTGCCTTCTCCTTCCATTTTGTATGTTTCCTTTTCCATCCTTTAAGTCATTCTGCCTTAGAAAATCTGAATCTACTCAACACACTAATCACGGCATCGAATGGAAATAAAGGTAATTAAAATAATTAATTTTTAAAGCTTAGGAAACATGTTTTTCACAATATGACATAATAAGGAAAGGAAAGTAAAACCATGCAGTTAATATGAATAAGTAGGTGGAGGATTGAATAAATCACTCGAATTAAGCACAAAAGAACTCATGAAATATGGGTTTATCAGTCCCAAATCAACTCAAGAGAGAAGATCTCAAACCAGTCACCAGAGGATGGCTGGACTTTATTGGGCGTTCTATATTGCCCACAAGCAACCGTTCTGAAGTCACTGTTAAAAGAGCAGTAATGATCCATTGCAATATGTTGGGAAAAGAAGTAGAAGTTCATCAACTGATCCCATCTGATTTTTACATACTTGCTAACAAGAACTCCAAGGATGCCAGGTTGGCTTATCCAAGCTTAATCTCTATGCTCTGAAAAGATGCTGAAGTAAAGATGGGAATAACAGAGTATATCTCAGTGGAGCAACCAATCACTAAAATCACAATGGAAAAATAACAAATGCAGGATGACCACACCAAGAGGAGGGCGCAAGAATTCCTCCCAGAAGTTCCTCAATTTGAATATTGGGAACAGCTTGAAGAATCTGTTACCAAGTTGCAAGAATCTATGGACCAAATAAACGAAGAACAGCAAAATCAAAACAGTATGCTCTGCAAACTGCTCAGGGAACAAGATGAGCAAGGGTGTGACTTCAAGGAACTGAAGCGTCAGAAGTTATCTCTTGAAGGACCAAGCACCTCACAGAGTAGAGGAACATCCACTTTCCAACCTCAAGGTTGTTGAGTTCTAATCTTAGCCTTAACCCTGTGATAATTGCTTTTATTTGTGCTTTACCTTAGAAGTTACATATAAGTAGTAGTAATTAGTATCTATATTTTGATTTTATCTCCAATTAAGCTATAATTTATTTTTTTCATCATCATTAAACATGAATAAAATAGAAGATTTTCTTTAGGATAAGGAGGCAATATTTTTTGAGTTTTTAATACAAGAAATTCTGATTAATTACATGTGGTGACAATGCTTTCTGCCTTCTGAATGAATGCTTGAACAGTGCATATGTCTTTGGATTTGATGTTCTTGAATGTTAAATATGTTGGCTCTTGAAAGAATGATAAACATGAGACATGTTATTGGTAATCTGAAAAATCATAAAAATGATTCTTGAAGCAAGAAAAAGCAGTGAATATAAAGCTTGCAAAAAAAAAAGCAAGCAGAAAAAGCCAATAATCCTTAAAACCAAAAGGCAAGGGTAATAAAAAGAATCCAAGGCTTTGAGCATCAGTGGATAGGAGGGCCTAAGGGAATCAAATCCTGGTCTAAGCGGCTAAACCAAGCTGTCTCTAACCATGTGCTTGTGGCGTGAAGGTGTCAAGTGAAAACTTGAGACTGAGCGGTTAAATTCAAGGTCCAAAGCCAAAAGAAGAGTGTGCTTAAGAACCCTGGACACCTCTAATTGGGGACTTTAGCAAAGCTGAGTCACAATCTGAAAAGGTTCACCCAATTATGTGTCTGTGGCATTTATGTATCCGGTGGTAATACTGGAAAACAAAGTGCTTAGGGCCACGGCCAAGACTCATAAAATAGCTGTGTTCAAGAATCATCATACTGAACTAGGAGAATCAATAACACTATCTAAATTTTAAGTTCCTATAGATACCAATCATTCTGAGCTTCAATGGATAAAGTGAGATGCCAAAACTGTTCGGAAGCAAAAAGCTACTAGCCCCGCTCATTTAATTAGAATCTGAGCTTCACTTAAAAACTCTGAGATATTATTGTTTCTGGACTCATTTGTATTCTATTTTATTTGTCTAGTTGGTTGGGGACAAGCAACAGTTTAAGTTTGGTGTTGTGATGAGCGGATAATATATACGCTTTTTGGATGGCGGCATTCATGAGAATCCGGAAAGTCTAAACCTTGTCTGTGGTATTCCGAGTAGGATTCTGGGATTGGATGGCTGTGACAAACTTCAAACTCGCGAGTGCTGGGCATAGTGACAGACGCAAAGGGATAGTAAATCCTATTCCGGTACGACTGAGAACCTGCAGATGATTAGCCGTGCGGTGACAGTGCACCTGGACCCTTTTCACTGAAAGGAAGGATGGTAGCCATTGACAACGGTGATCCACCAACACACAGCTTGCCATAGGAGGACGTGCGTGCGTGAACAAGAAAACAGAGAAAAGCAGAATTTCAGAAGACAAAGCATCTCTAAAACTCCAACATATTCTCCATTACTGCATACAAGTATAATTTGTGTTCTGCCCTTTTTACTTTTTACAATTCAAACTAAAAATTATTATTGATATTATATCCTGACTAAGAGTTACGAGATAACCATAGCGTGCTTCAAGCCAACAATCTCCGTGGGATCGACCCTAACTCACGTAAGGTATTACTTGGACGACCCAGTGCACTTGCTGGTTAGTTGTGCGAAGTTGTAAGAGAGTAATGTGAACATTGACATCACAATTTTGTGCACCATCCAACTTAAGGACTTAAACTAAAAGTGCTTGGTGGGAGATACCCCACCATGGTAAACTCTTTCCATTCTCTTATAGATATAATGAATGAATGAATTGGGTTCCATTGTATATAAATTCTTTACTTCTTAGTACATTTTGCTTTGCTTGCTAAGGTGTTTATACATTCTATGCTTTAATTAGGGATGATTCTTTGAATTTGAGTTTTTGCTTGGATTGCAAGTTTCCTCAATTTGTTTGAAAAATCCTAAATACTTCAAAAATGCGTTTAATTTTGCATCTTAACTGGCTTTAGAGTCTTAGAGGAGATTAGGAGGATACTGAGCTCTTTTTGAGGCTCTTTAAAAAAAATAAAAAAAAAAAGAGAAGAAAGCCAAGCCACGCGCAAGCGCATGGTGCGCGCGCGCATCGGCTGCGCATTTAAGTTTTCTGGGCCAAGGACCAGAAAGTTGTGCCACTTTTGGGCCAACTTTGTGCCTCAAACCACGCGGACGCACGCTGTACGCGTCCGCGCCCCTTCATGTTTCCTTACCCACGCGTTGGCACACCTGGCGCCTCTGTGCCCATTCTATAAGCTCAAGCCATCTACGCGAACGCGCATAGTGCGCGCGCGCGTCGATGCATTTTAGCATCACCCAGGCCAAAGGACCCGAGAGTTGTGCCAACTCTGGATCCCTTTTGTGCCTCTGGCCCAGCACACCCACGCGAACGCCCACCATACGCGTCTGCGCCCATTTCCAATTCCTCTATCTACGCGCAAGCGCATATGGCGCCTCCGCGCCACTTTCCTAATTTTCCCACCCACGCGAACGCGCACGGTGCACGCCCGTGTGGATTCAAAATTCTCATTTAACCAGGGACGCGAAAGCCCTAGCGCAGTCGCGCCCCCAATCCCCCTTTCACCTCCAACGTTCCATTTCGCGCAATCCCTCTTCTCCCCTGCTCTAACGTCTCTCCCTCTCCTTTCCATCTCCGACAACCAACCACCAGCCATCCTCCGGCGAGCGTCCCGCGATCGTCACCGCCACCGTTGCCGTACGCCCCCTTCTTCCTCCCTCCCTCTCGCTCTCACTCAATCCCCTCCTCTCTGTTCTCTCTCACAGCGCCCCTGCTCCACCACCACGAGCACAGCCGCGACTCTATTGTCACCGGCGAACACTCCCGGTCGTCTTCCCAGACCGCCGCTCTGCTCTGGCCGGTTCACCCCTTTCCACCCTCCTTTTTCAGTCCTCTGTTCCACCTTCCAACTCCCCTGCTTCCAGGTTCCTGTCTTTTCTCATTTCAATTTTAATTTCGTTTAATTAATT
>NC_029793.2:73428774-73432148 GCF_000816755.2 Arachis ipaensis | reverse complement strand
GTTCTTGATGCTGTTCTGGTGCTGTGCTGAAGACAGTTTCTCTGTGCATTGTGTAAGGAAATAAGGCTTTTGTAGCATGCTAGTTTGGTTTAATTTGTGTTCTGATGTCTGCTGCTGAACTATTTGCTTAATTATTCCATTCATATGAACTCATACATAATTTTGTGCTTTTGATTCTTAATGAATTCATATGAAATTGACTTGACTGTTTGAATTTGGAAAGTAGCCAATGTACTGCTGAAATGCTGCCGGATTTTTCATAACCATGTTTCATAAAATAACAATGTTTTGATTGATGCAACAAGCTTCTATTTGACGATTTCTGTGTCAATAGAACTTTGTTAGCTAAATGGTTTGGAAAATCCTCAAGAACAAGTTTTGGTCATGCTTATCACATTCTTTGCTTGTTATTCATGATGATTTGCTTATACGCATTGAATAATTTGAATGAATTTTCAGACTGGCCATCACTTGTAACTCTTTTAAGATTTCATGCCTCTTTTGCATAAACACACAAGTTTGAAAATTTTTAATCTATGTGGCTGAATTGCTTCACTTTATTCATGCATAATTTGTATTAAGCCACATAGACCATAAGGTTTTCCACTCTTTTCTCAACTTGTAACTTTTATGCATCATTGAATTTGGTGTTGAATGCTTCTTGATTGACTCATTCTTTAATGATTTGACTTCACCAACACAAATTCATTTAACTCTAGTGATCTTCGCATTGACTGATGACTTGTTTTCTCATTAGTTGTTTTCTGGCTATATCATATTTCATCATCAATGACTTGATGCATTTCATGATTGTGAATGTGCTTACATTCCTACTTTGTACATTCCCTTTTGAATTGAGTCGGTAACCACCATATCACTGATTTTCAAACTGATTTCTAACTTTAATCTGTTTAACCAACTAACTTTTCTTTTGGTTTTCAACTTAACTCTTCTAATCATTCCTTTGGATATGGTGTTTCTTAGGCTTGATGAACAAGTAATGTGCAAATGTGGTTTGAATTATTGGTTTGAAGTCTGATTTGAATTCTGAATTCTGTTGCTTGCATTCCAAGAAATCTCTTTTCTTTCTTCACTTCATGAATATGCTTTGCTTTGAGTGCTTTATATCTGTTTGGCTATCTGCTTATATTGTATCATCTCTGTTTTTCAGGATGTCAGACAAATTATTTTATATATATATATATATATATGTTTTGCATCTTGGCTTTGATTGTGATTAGGAAAATGTTTTGGATTGTTAAAAAAAAATCTAGTTAACTCTTTTTATATAAGAATTGTGTTTTGATTGAAAAAGGGGTAAACTAGGGAAAATTTTTAAAATTTTCTAAATCACAATTGCATTAGAATAAGCTTAGTCAATATGATGAAATTTTCCAAGAAATTCATATTTAGGGCACCACCCCAATTGGTTGAAAATTTTTTTTAGAACTTGCTTGAAATTATACACTTGTGGATCATGTTTTGAGCTAAGAACACAAGCATGTGAGATTTGAGCCTAATTGTGTGGTTACATCATATATAACCACTTATTTTCATTCTTGTGTGCATTATTCTCTTCCTATGAGTGTAATCTTTAATTTGTTTGATTCTTTATGTCCATTATTTTGTATATACATGCATTTACATGATTGAGACCATTGTTCAAATAGCTCACTTACCCAAATAGCCTACCTTTTACCTTCCATTGTTAGCCAATTTTGAGCCTATGCTTAATCCATTTGTTCTTAATTGTAGCACATTACAAGCCTAAGTGAAAAACAATAAATGTCCCTTGTTTGGATCTTTGATTAGCTTAGGCTAGTGAGAGTGTTCATTACTTGATTTTGGGAAAGTTGGGTACATTGGGTAGAGATAAAAGTGTATTTATGTTTTAGTTGAAAATTTTTAGAAATTGGGTACATATTCATGTATTAATCATGTGTAAACCATATGCATTGATGTTCTTGTATATATTTTAGCTAAAAAAAATTTACAACAAAAAGGGAACAAAATGTCCCAAGGTTTAACGTTTCATAAATTCAATGCATATGTGTGAGAATCTAAAAAGAATACATGAGTGTGTGAAAATGTGAAGAATGGATAGCTAGGTTTGTTTAGAATTGTTTATGTTGTCATAAGTTAGGTGGGAAGTTTATGTTAATCAAAGATTCGAATGTTAAGCTCACTTGACCATATGCATCATACCTTGACCCTAGCCCCATTACAACCTATGGGAAGTCCTTATGATATTTGTATGCATGCATAAAGTAATTGTTGATTGTTAGATGAAAAATAAGTCTTGAAAATCATGATTAGGGGAGAATTGAGTGAATCAACCCATACACTTGAGTGCATAGAGCGGATACACATCCGGCGAGGGTTCGATCGCTCAATTACATATTTAGTTTTGTCAACTCTTGGTCTAAGTTAAGGGAATTGGGTAAATTTGAGTTATTGGGTATAATGGATTTGGTGATTTGAGAACCCTTGGTGATCAATTTGACACCCATTGACGCTAACCCACTACTAAGTTAATTAGTAGGTAGATTGGGACTTACGGATTGATGTGATCAAACCTATTTGACGTACTTCAAAGCTTAGGAGTAGATGTTACGTACTTAAAGCTTTTGGGAAGTAGACTTAATAGGTTGGCCTCTCATGATTATCAATATTTGGTTTGTTGACAAGGATGGTGATCTCAATTACCTAAGTCTTAGCCAAGAGTTCTTTATCTTGTTTTCTTTGCTTGCTTGCCTAATTTACTTTTCTTGCCCTCTTATGAACCAAAAAACCCCTCTTACCCCTTTATAGCCAATAATTGAGCACTTCATTGTATCTTAGGGAGACAACTCGGAGTCCAAATACTTCAGTAAATTTTCATTTGGGGTTTGCACTTGTGACAAAACCAATATCTTAATTTGATGCGAGAGTTGTTTGTTGGTTTGGAGCTATGCTTACAACGAAGTAATTCCTTCCTTTAGGAAGAAAATCTAGACCGACAACAAAATTTTCTCGCTATCAAGGGCTGGGAGAGAAATTTCAAGTTTCTTACTACTTTGTTCGGATGAATTTAAAGAGCTTGGCGAGGCAGTTACGTGGCCGCAAATGGTGCCGCGATTGAAATTCCGGATTGAAAGTTACGATCAAATAAAGTTTGAGGTGAAAAAGGGTTTTGGTTCCCCTTCACTCTTCACCATTTCCCTCCTCTCTCTCTCTCAATGTGTTTCTGAATCTGGATGGTTTCATTATGTGTGGGGAAGGATTTTGATAGTTAGGCTTGGACCCAACATGAATTCGGTATAATTGGTTTGGCTCGTTAATTCATTTTCGAACCAAAATCTTTAAAATTAGTATTTTAATTATTTTTAAATATT
>NC_029793.2:73425199-73428698 GCF_000816755.2 Arachis ipaensis | reverse complement strand
TTTTACATTTCCAAATTATAAATTTTAATTTTTTGATTTCTTTGACTCATAATTAATTTATTAATTATTTATTTATTAATTCACAGGATTTTTATAACAAACAAACAGAAAAATATATCCATTTGAAAAGGAAATGTGGTTCATGCCCATGATATGCACAACAACTTGATTCATGGTACTCATTCAGATTTGAATTAGGAAAAAAAATGGATAAAGAATTATGATTATGATTTGCTTTTTTGAAACCAAATTCTCAACTCAACTGAATAGTAACTCCATTTTTTTGTTCTTGAAACACAAGCAGTTTAGTTATATTTTTAACTCCATTTATTAGATTTAATATTTCTTTTTTTTTCAATATTAACATGTATATTTATACACATCCTGAAGTTTGAAGTTAAAACTTATCCTTTTTTGTCTGTCACTTTATTTATTTATATTTTATTAGAACAACAATGAAATTAATTTTGGTATTACTTTTGACCTGTATACTAAATAAATAGATATAAAATTAAAATTTACATTGGATAATATTTTTAAAATGATGTTGGTATCAATAAGAAGATACCATATTACTTTAAAAAGAATAGTGAAATGCTACCATCTGTTTAAACCCATTAAATAAATTTAACGTAAATCAATTTAATGTAAATTTTTATCAATTTTATTCTATTTTTTATTATGCTTAGTTAGGTAATATTTTAAATTTTATTTTATTAGTGTGTAATTTTTTTTAAATATGGTTAATTTTTTAATTTTATTTTTTATTTTAGTTAAAATGAAATAAAATCATGTTTTAGAATGACAAATTTTACCTTAAATTTTAAATTAAATCTTATAATATATGATCTTATAAATATTTAATAGTATTTTATAAAATCTAAAATAAAACAAAATTAATACTAAATATTGGAGATGCTATTATTTATCTTGTGATACTTTTCTTTGTAAGTACCTTTCTTTAAGCATTTTTGTCCCTTTTTAATGCTACGTTTCTTTGCTCTTTCTATAATTTTTCGTCAACGAACGATTTGACCAATTACTAAGTTACTAATAGATTGAATTCTAAGTTACTAAGTTACTCAAATCTATTGTAATAACTTAGTAATTTAACCTATATTAATCACTTTTTTCTTATCTAAAATTGATTTGCATGTATTTTTTGTTTATATTTAAGTGATAAAATGAGTGATGAGTAGAAAGCTCTTGTGGATGAATTGAAATTTGGTGCAATGAGCATATCCCGAACTTGAATGTGACACATAAATTGCTGAAAGAACTAGCTAATTCCTCTTATTTATATAATAGCTCTCTGGATATATGGTACAGGAAAATCAAGATCACCCCTGCCAAGATAAGGGTTGTCCTTGGCTTAAATGCATTCGGTAAAAATTATTTTTGTAATCTATTCTATCAATCAAATTTTGGCATTATTTTTCATTACTTTTGTGTTATTAAAATATTTTTTCTGCTGTTGTAAGGGAATCCTTTCCAAACAAAATTATCTATAAAGAAATCAATGAAGAGTAAAAGAAAATTGTTAGAAGGCTTCAAAGGTTCTTCTTTGTCATTTGTTTCAAAGTCTTTAATTGAGATGAGTGTGGATGAATCTGAAAATGAAATAAAATTCAACAAAACATCAATCCTATTCATCCAGAAGTGCTTCTTGTTGCCAACAACAATAAGCAAAATTTTTTCAGTTCACATGCCACCAATTCTTCATGTGGACACCATACAAGAATGGAATTGAGATGCTCATCTGCTCAACTTTCTCATCAAAGGAATCAGAGGTCACAAATTGGAAAATAAATATGCAGTTGATGGTTGTGTAACGACCTAACTTCCAATATGTCATGATCATACTAGAAGCTAAGCACTGTGAACTTGCTTTCCTTCACTTTAGCTATTATTTATTATATGAGCCTGATTCATTGTTAAAATACTCCATAATGTCGCTGCCACCGACGATAACGAAGACTACCAGGATCTGTAGGATTTAGGATTTTACGCATTTTTCTTTGATTTTACTTCATTGTATTCTACATTTGTGATATTTTATTTCATTTAGACCATTTATTTTTTAATAAAATTATTTCTTGATTTCTGGCAACTTCAAATTTCCGCTAGCAACTGCATTAACAAGAGTCTCATAATTGTGACTTAACTATGCCAAAAAAATGTAGGCTTTAAAAATCTAACATTACCATCGGATTCAACGTCGGATGTATCCAACAGTAACCATCGACACAAACTCGACAAACCATTGAAAAAGACCGACGGTAACTCCGCCAGTAACTACCGTTGGACAAGAAAAATCCACCAGTAAGCTATTTTCAGTGACATTTATACCGTCAACCTAAGGACGGCAATAAATCTGGCTGTGGAGGAAGAGGGTCCAGCAGACGGTGGGGCTGTCACATCAGTAGCAGTGAATGGTGGTGGTCTGTGGCCCAAGGCTAAGAAGTTTCGGCTGTACGGAATGATCTTCCTGCAATCCGCCGCTGGTGGTCTCTCATCGGCATCCTCCCATGGCATGTCAGCTCGACGGCCAAGCTGTGTAACTAGATACGGAAAAGGTAGGGCGCCTCGGACGTGGACCCTGGCCATATAGTGCCGAATGAAATGTGGCAGATAAAGGTCCTTACCCTCCAGCACACACCAAAGGAGGGTGATCATAGCAGTCGGGATCTCCGTCTCGTGAGTACTCGGCATCACATAATTACTCAAGATCTGGTGCCATAACCGAGCCTCATCATTTAAGTATGCCCTCTTGATCCCTCTAGGCATGGTGGTGTCCTGACCCATTTCCCAAGGAACTGTCGGGTCGAGAGCTATCCGTTCCTTCATGGCATCCCAATCAAACTGCATCTGACGCATGTCCTCCTCAGCCTTTGAATAACCATCAGGCTGATCGGACTTGGCTGGGAGCCGGAGAATGTCCTCTAAGGCCTCTTCAGTGACCAGAATTTGTTTTCCTCTGAGGTTCACTGCATCTAGGGTGGTGAGGTAGTAGTTGCAGTAGAATTCCCGGACCCAAGATACGTTGACCTCTGTCAATGTTCTCTCCAGAAAGAACCAGCCCCTTTGCTTGATTTGCTCAGTGGTGTACTGCTGGAGTGCTTCTGGAATCCTCAGGGTTCTCTCCAGGTATAGATTCCTGGAGTCTGCAAAAGCCGGGTACTTCAGCTCACAGTACCGGTTTGCAAATTTTATGGGATCATTTGCAGGGAGCAGCTGGTCAGCTCTTTCCTGCTGTGTGAAGTTCTTCTCCCGCCATGAGGAATCATGCATGAGGGCAATGATGGACTGGCAGGAATCTCCTCGCTTGCGCTCTCCAGTAGCCTTGCCTTTTCCTTTCCTTTATGAGGCAGACATCCTGAAAAATAGAAAACCAGGATATGGATAAAAATAGTAAAGCAAATAGGCAATTAAACAAAGGAAACTCAAAGTGGCAAAGGAGAAATAAAATAAGGAAAATGAGTATATGGAATGTGATTGA
>NC_029793.2:73424196-73425163 GCF_000816755.2 Arachis ipaensis | reverse complement strand
CGCACCTTAAGCAGAACGCACATGACGCGGTCGCATGACTAACGCGACCGCGTGGCAAGGAAAAGCTCCGAATGACGCGACCGAAATTGCAGAAAATGCTCATAGCGATTTCTGAAGCCCCTTTTTTAAAAGCAAGGCTTGGAATCCTGGACTCTATCCTGACATTCGTAGTCCCGGGAGCCTGAAAATCTGTTTGGAGCTGCTCAGAAGCTTTGCATGCTTAGTTTGGGACCCCGGAGGCTATTGGCATTCCAAGCACTGGTGGAGATTTTTGGACGAATTTAAACACAAACCACCATAACAGGATACTCCTCCAATGTCCAACTTAAGGACTTTAACTAAAAGTGCTAGGTGGGAGACAACCCACCATGGTATGGTCGCTTCTTTTTCAATTTATTTCTTGTTAAATTCTTTCATTTTCCCTTTTTTATTTTAATCTATTAAACCTGGAATCATGCATAGCATTCATGTTAATCATTGCATTCTGCATTTTTCATGCATATAAAAAAAAAGGGGTGCACGACGCGACCGCATGCCCCATGCAATCGCGTCATATTGCGAAAAACACTACCCGCGCGACTGCGTGATATATATCGGCGTAAGGATCCAACGAACAGAAAGTTAGGCTGGAATCGTGAGGCCCTTGTGCGTTTCGCACAAATTGGCCCACGCGATCGCATGCCCCATGCGATCGCGTCATTTGCACGATACCAATCCCACGCGACCGCGTGAGCGACGCGATCGCGTCGCATGGATTGCACATCACCCCAAAAGGAGACAGAGAGTTGCGCTAAAACGGCGCTGGAGTCGTGCGTTTAGCACGAATTCCAGCGACGCGATCGCGCAACCCACGCAATTGCGTCACTCCCATTTTCGCCCCAACCACGCGACCGCGTGCCCCACACAGCCGCGTGGATTCGAAAATATAACCCCCCCAGCCACGCGAACCCTATCAGTCGCGTAGCCC
>NC_029793.2:73421311-73424176 GCF_000816755.2 Arachis ipaensis | reverse complement strand
CCCACGCGACCGCGTGCCCTACGCGGCCGCGTGGATTCAAAAATATAACTCCTCCAACCCTCTTCTCCCGCTCTGCTCCTTCTTCCTCCAGCACCCCTCAGCCGCCACCGCCACCACCGCCCACCACCGCCGGCCATCCAGCCGCGCCCCCTCTCTCCGCCACCCACCCGCAAACCCCCCTTCTTCTATCACTAACCCTAAACCCTCCCTCCGCACTACCCCCATCAGCCGCCACCGCGACACCGTGCCCCGCCACCGCGCCGGACGCCGCCGCAGCCACCTTCTTCCCCGTTTCACCCCTCTCGCCTACCAGGTTCCGCAAAACGCAATCCCCTTTTATTTGTTCGTCATTTTTCTGTAATTTTTTTCCGTTTCTATTCATCCTTAGGATAGATAGATACGCATGTTGTAGTGGATTTTTAGGTTGTTAGGTAGCTTAGGCTCTAGTTAGTGGATCTAGGTCTGTTTACTTGCACTGTTCCTGTTTATGTTTTATCCTAACTGCACTTCTGCTGTTCCTGTGACCTCATTCATATGCTATGATTTCTTGCAATTGCTGCTTGTTACTCCAAATTTTCCTGTTTCTATTCATTACTGGTAACTGCAGCAAGTTTTTAATTCATATGAACTGCTATGATTACTGTTTATTTTCCGGGACAATCCAATTTTAGTCGGAATGCTGCCCAAATTTTTTGTAAATTGTTTTCATTCATATTTTGGTTTGGCATTTCTGAACTATGTTTTACTCTGCTTTACCCAAACCATTTCATGAATGCTATGGCAGACATTCTTATCCTCTTTAATTTCCTGGTTCATAAACTGCATTTGTGATTCACTGATTCCAATTTTGCTTTCTTTATTTCTATTCGAATCAGCATCACCCTGTTTTCCTTGTTCGATTATGAGTACTTCTATTCTTACCTGTGAATCGTTGTTATATGGAATTTTTCTATGCCACTTACTTTAACCCGCACTTTACTAACTCACTAATTTTAATTTACTAATTTCCTTTTCAAATTCTAACCATACTAACCCTTTTGATCTCTTTTCTGTTTATTTTCACTTTCCTCTAACTTTCTAACCATGGCATATTGTTTATTTTTTCATTTAACATAAATTCAATCACATTTCATTTACTCATTTTCCTTCTTCTATTTCTCCCTTGCTGCTTTGAGTTTCCTTTGTTTAATTACCTAATTGCTTTCCTATTTTTATCCATTTCCTGATTTTCTGTTTTTCAGGATGTCTGCCTCACAAAGGAAAGGAAAAGGCAAGGCTACTGGCAAGCGCAAGAGAGGAGATTCCTCCCAGTCCATCATTGCTCTACTGCATGATTCTTCATGGTGGGAGAAGAACTTCACACAACAGGAAAAAGCTGACCAGCTGCTCCCTGCGAATGACCCTATAAAATTTGCAAACCGGTGTTGTGAGCTGAAGTACCCAGCTTTTGCAAACTCCAGAAATCTATATCTGGAACAAACTCTGAAGATTCCAGAAGCACTCCAACAGTACACCACTGAGTAAATCAAGCAAAGGGGCTGGTTCTTTCTGGAAAGAACACTGACAGAGGTCAATTCATCTTGGGTACGAGAATTCTACTACAACTACTATCTCACTACCCTAGATACAGTGAACCTGAGAGGAAAACAAATTCTGGTCACTGAGGAAGCCTTAGAGGACATTCTCAGGCTCCCAGCCAAGTCCGATCAGCCTGATGGTTATTCAAAGGCTGAGGAGGACATGCGTCAGATGCAGTTTGATTGGGATGCTGTAAAGGCACGGATAGCTCTCGACCCGACAGTCCCTTGGGAGATGGGTTAGGACACTACCATGCCTAGAGGGATCAAGAGAGCATACTTAAACGATGAGGCTCAGTTATGGCATCAGATCTTGAGTAATTATGTGATGCCGAGTACTCACGAGACGGAGATCCCGGCTGCTATGATCACCCTCCTTTGGTGTGTGCTGGAGGGTAAGGACCTTTATCTGCCACGGTTTGCAATTCTGATTTATTAGTGGATTAATTAGTAAAGTTTACCCTTTTTAGCATAAGATGGTATAGTTTAAATAGAAAAATATAAAAAGGAAGTAAGCTAGGAAATTGAACATATCAGATTTAAATCCACAAACCTTATATATAGCATTACATGATGTAGTTAAGCTGACAACATTTCATCAATGAGGAACATTAAAACTTTAAAAGCTACCCTAAATATTTTTTTATGAGAATAATGGGAATTTTTAACTAAACCTGCATACAATATATAAATGATATATGATGCTTGAGTTAGAAAACACACAGCCTGATGGTTGTATTCAAACCATAATTTCATTTCTGTGTGTTTCATTTCTTTTTATCCTGATGTTCTTTACTTTGCTTTAATCTATATGTCCAATTATAGAATATAGAATGTAGATACATACCAAGAGAATGATTGATGTCATCATTTGATTTCAGCTCACTTACCCCAAATTAGCCTGCCTTTTACATCACCCTTGTTAGCCCCCTTGAGCCTTTTAAAACCCCATTATTCTATTTAGCCAAATTACTAGCCTTAAGCAGAAAAACAAAAGAAAATCCCAAGTGAATCCTTGGTTAGATTAAGATAGAAAATTATAAATAGAGAAAAATGTGGGAAACCTTTTGGGAACATGGGTAATAGAAACAAAAGGGTAGAAAAGTTAAAAGGAATAAAAATAAAATTTGGGAAGCATGCTCATGAGAAAATCAAAGTGATTTAATTACCATGTGCCTTGAAAAAAAAAAGAGAAGAAAAGAGTTATTTTTTAGCATTTAAATAAAAGGGGGATACAAAAGAAATTTTCCAATGCAAAAGCAATGCACATGGAATAAAAAAATAAAAA
>NC_029793.2:73416741-73420688 GCF_000816755.2 Arachis ipaensis | reverse complement strand
AGGATTCACTTATTAGCTCACTTGACCCTATACATAAATCCTTACCTTTACCTTGACCCCATTACAACCTCAATTAAAGACATCATGACTTTTTGGTATGACTATATTCTATAATTGTTGATTGGTTAGATGAAAAACAAAGCTATAGAAATTAAGAATAAAAAGAAAAATAGAGTGAATAAACCCAATAAACACTAAGTGACTAGAGAGTAAACACAAAATCCAGTGAGGGTTCAATAACTCATCAACATATATCTATGCTTAAATTTACTAATTATTTTGCAAGTTTGTATAATGTTTTCTTTCCCATCTCATTTGCTAAAATGCTTTATTATTTAAGGGTTGGCTATATATATACATGACTCCTTGAGAATGTGAATTAACTTGACTACATGTAAGCTTTATATATGAGTGAATAAATTAGAGTTGCATGATGCATCATTCATTTAGGTAGTTGCATTTAAATTAGGTTGCATTGCATGACATTCCATCACTTTAACCTTAATTATTTACCTTGGATTTCGCATGAGGACATGCTAGTGTTTAAGTGTGGGGAGGTTGATAAACCCATATTTCATGAGTTCTTTTGTGCTTAATTTGAGTGATTTATACAATCCTTCACCTGCTTATTCACATTAATTGCATGGTTTTACTTTCCCTTCCTTATTATGTCATATTATGAAAAACATGTTTCCTAAGCTTTAAAAATTAATTATTTTAATTACCTTTATTTCCATTCGATGCCGTGATTAGTGTGTTGAGTAGTTTCAGATTTTCTAAGGCAGAATGACTTAAAGGATGAAAAAGGAAACATACAAAATAGGAAGGAGAAAGCAAAACGGAGCTTCAAGGAAACTGGTATCCACGCGATCGCATGGATGACGCGATCGCGTGCCAAGCACGAATCAACAGCGACGCGACCGCATGACTGACGCGACCGCGTGGCAAGGAAAAGCTCCGAATGACGCGACCGTGTGACCCACGCGGACGCGTGACAGAGGCCATGCACCAGAAATTGCAGAAAACGCTCATAGCGATTTCTGAAGCCCCTTTTGGCCCAGATCCAAGTACAAATAGTATAGACCATAGGTTATAAAGTGTGGGAATGCATCCATTCAAAGTGAGCTCGCATATTTTACTTTTCAATGATTTAGATTTAGTTGAGAGGGAGATCTTCTCTCTCTCTCTCTCTTAGGATTTAGTATTTCTTCTTATTTTAAGAGTGACTCTCAATCCAGGTTTTATATTTCTTTGTTTTAAATTTCCCTTTCACTTTATTTATTTATTTCAATATCTGAGTTGGCTATTTACCTTTATAATTGGATCTATGAATTCTACCATGTTACAGACTGTTATTTGAATTAATGATAATTGAGGTATTTTCAGTTTATGATTGTTCTCTTTGATTTAAGTTACCATTGCTTCCCATCTAAGGATATTTTTATCATTCCAGCAATTTTACTTTTTCCCCTTTTGGTTCTGGTTAAGAATTTAGTAACTCAACAGTTATTAAACTCAACATAAATTATAATCGTTATCTTGCTAATTAAGCTGAACTTAAATAATCCTAACCTTTTCTTAGGAAATAAATAGGATTCAAAGGCCAGATTAATTAGTCCCTTGAATCTCCTTTGCTTTAGTAAAGGTTGACCAAGTGGAGTTTAGATTCAACTTTCATTATAGTTGGGAGAGATAACTACGTTGGACCTCCAACTTCCCTTACCTTGCCTAAAGTCTGCTTTACAGTATTTATTTATTTTAATTTCCATTTACTTTACTTGTCATTTAAATTACTTGCTTCTCATCTTCTAAACCCCGATTACAACCTTTATAGCCAATAATAAAAACATACTTCCTCACAGTTCCTTGAGAAGACGACCCGAGGTTTGAATACTCGGTTAACAATTTCTAAAGGGGTTTGTTACTTGTGACACCCGAAATGTTTGTATGAAAGGACTTTTTTAAGGTTTAGAAACTATACTTGCAACGAGGATTTATCCGCAAATTTCTAGACCACGCAAAAGTTCTCTCATCAGAGGGGGATTGCGGGTGGGTGGCGGAGGGGGGGCGCGGCTGGAAGGCCGGCGGTGGTGGGTGGTGGTTCGGAGGGCAGTGGTGGAGAGGGGAGAAGAAAAGAAGAAAGAAGAAGGAAGAGGGGTTGGGGGTTGTGCGGCGGCGGTGTCTAGACGACGGCGGCGTCTGGGTGGTGGCGCGGTGGCGGCTGGGTGGTGCTGGGTGGTGGCTAGAGGAAGAAGAAACAGAGAGGGAGAAGAGGGTTGGGGGTGGGGGGCTGTGCGACTGATAAGGTTCGCATGGCTGGGGGGTTATATTTTCGAATCAACGCGGCCGCGTGGAGCACGCGGTCGCGTGGTTGGGGTGAAAATAGGAGTGACGTGATCGCGTGGGGCGTGCGATCGCATGAGAGGGGGGAATAGGGGTGACGTGATCGCGTAGGTCGCGCGATCGCGTCGCTGGAATTCATGCGAAACGCACGACTCCAGCGCCGTTTTAGCACAACTCTCTGTCTCCTTTTGGGGTGATGTGCAATCCATGCGACGCGATCGCGTCGCTCACGCGGTCGCGTGGGATTGGTATTGTGCAAGTGACGCGATCGCATGGGACATGCGATCGCGTGGGACAATTTGTGCGAAACGCACAAGGGCCGCACCATTCCAGCCTAACTTTCTGTTCGTTGGATCCTTACGCTGATATATATATCACGTGGCCACGTGGGTCATGCGCTCGCGTGGGTGGTGTTTCTCGTAATATGACACGATCGCATGGGGCATGCGGTCGCGTCGTGCACCCTTTTTTTATGCATGAAAAATGCATAATACAATGATTAACATGAATGCTATGCATGATTCTAGGTTTAATAAATTAAAATGAAAAAGGAAAAATGAAAGCAATTAACAAGAAATAAATTGAAAAAGAAGCGACCATACCATGGTGGGTTGTCTCCCACCTAGCACTTTTAGTTAAAGTCCTTAAGTTGGACATTGGGGGGGTATCCTGTTATGGCGGCTTATGTTTAAATTCATCCAAAAATCTCCACCAGCGTTTGGAATGCCAATAGCCTCCAGGGTCCCAAACTAGGCATGCAAAGTTTCCGAACAGCTTCAAATATATTGTTAGGCTCCTGGGATGACAAATGTCAGAATAAACTCCTGGATTCCAAGCCTTGCTTTTAAATCCGTCTCCGTCTTGATCTACATGTCTCCATCCGGGCGTTTTAAAAAGCAGAATCTCACCGTGGTGACCAAACGTTCTCCGTGATCCATGCAATTGAGCATGATACCAATCCGTGTACTTCGAGGTGAAGCATGGAACCTTATTGAACCTTGTGCACCAGCTCTGAGTACGAGCCATTTCCCTCTTACTTTTAAGGCCGCAGAGAGCTCTAAGCTGGCCATCTGTTTCAAGCAAACCATATTCAAGTGAATAAGTAAAGTTATAAGTTAAGGATTGTACCCACTTGAAGCTTGTATTAGGTGGTAATGGCCTTGGGATAGGTGTTTTTGGTGGTTCTGCAAGTTCCATTTCTTTGTGCTCTTCTGTGAATTCCTCCACTTCCTTGCAAAGATCTTCAATTGTATCTGTGTCCTGGTCAAAGTCTTTGGTGTCTTCCTCATCACTTGAGTCATAGATTGGAGGTTGAGAGAAATCTAGCTCTGCATCATCTTCATATTCACTTGGGAAAGATTCTTCGATCTCAGATAATTCACTTGCGGATGCAAGTTCATCACCAAGAGAGCTAGACTTGTGACTATCATCATCAAGGGAATTTGCTTCTTGGATTATTCCGTCTGATTCCTCATAAACGACTTGCCTTGGAGATTGTAGAGTATCCTCCTGATGCCAAGTATCCTGGACGGAGTTTTCCTCAATTATGGATTCCCATGGAAGTTCAGCATCTCCTAGGTCTTCAACCAACTCTTCTTCTTGAA
>NC_029793.2:73413321-73416441 GCF_000816755.2 Arachis ipaensis | reverse complement strand
CTTCTTCTTCAATCTTTTCTCTTGAATTTTGTTAGAAAGCTTCTCGATCTAATTCCATTGAGTAGTTGTCTTGGGAAAGAAACTACTCATACTTGGAATCCTTCGGAGCCTTGGGAAAGGAATGGAGGATTCATGCTAGAGAAGCTTTCTCACAGTGGATTGGATTGGGGTTTGGATGGATATTGTGACATGTAATCCTACCAAATTGTGGTTCATGAAATTGTGTGGTATAATCAGTGATCAAGCATCATCTCTTCTTATGAACATTTAAACCAAGGGATTGGGAATTTGTTTGTTTTTAGAGAGCATTGGTGAGCCAAGGGATTGGGATCCAATCATATAAGATTGCCAAGCAAAATTCAATGAACGCATTGGTTGAGGAAGAGATAAACATATTTTGATTCGAAGATCTCAATATCTCATATAACCCAATGAATTCCCATTTCTGATTTCCACTTTCTTTTTACATTCTGCAACTCAATTCATGCAACCACCCCCACTCCCTTTTTAATTTTCAGCAATTTAGCTTCTGCTCTTTAATTCATGCAATTTAAGATTCCGCCATTTAAATTCCTTGTCATTTCAATTTCTTGTCATTTACGTTTCCCGCCAATTTTACATTCCGCAATTCTCATCTAAATCTTGATTCCGCTCAACTAGAACATACTTCTAATCCGAATTGCTCACTCAACCAATCCTTGTGGGATTCGACCTCACTCTATTGTGAGTTTTTACTTGACGATAACCGGTGCACTTGCCGGAAGGAATTTTGCCGATCGTGCAATTTCCTAAATCGTAGCATAACAAGTTTATGCGCATCACCTCCTTAGCATCAACTGTAGCATCCTGGACGGAGTTTTCCTTAATTATGGATTCCCATGGAAGTTCAGCATCTCCTAGGTCTTCAACCAACTCTTCTTCTTGAATAAAGACAGCTTCTTCTAATTGTTCTAGTACAAATTTATTCTCTGTCTTGTCCACTGGAGTTTCTGGTAGCTCCTTCATGCTACGCTCTTCATTAGGCTGTCCACATAGAGCTGTGGATGATCCTTGTGTTTTTGAGCGCCTAAAAGCCCATTGAATTATCGCTTGCTCCAGTTGTTGAATGGTTGTTTGAAATTTATTTACTGTTTCTCTTAGGCGAGCCTCTGCTTCTCGGGTTGCTGGACTTGGACATGATACAAAGGAAAGTGGTGGTGATTGGGAGTGATTGGATTGGTATTGGAGTAAGGAAGGATCATATGGTGGCGAATGGTGAAGAGAAGCTTGTGAGTGTGGTGGTTCAAGGTTATGTTGAAAGGATGGTTTATATACACGGGGTGGGACTTGTTGGTAGTTACAAGGTTGTCCACCATGTCTTTCAGCTGGGTATGCACTGTAGAGTGGTCTTTGTCCAGGATATCTCGGAGGGTGTTGCTGCCAAAAGGGTGGGAAGTTGGAGGTCCAACGTAGTTATCTCTCCCAACTATAATGAAAGTTGAATCTAAACTCCACTTGGTCAACCCTTACTAGGGCAAAGGAAAGTCAGGGGATTAATTAAATTGACCTTTGAATCCTATTTATTTCCTAAGAAAAGATTTGGATTACTTAAGTTCAGCTCAATTAGCAAGATAACGATCATCAGTTATGTTGAGTTTAATAACTGTTGAGTTACTGAATTCTTAACCAAGACCAAAAGGGAAAAAAGTAAAATTGCTGGAATAATAAAATGTCCTTAGATGGGAAGCAATGTTAACTTAAATCAAAGAGAACAATCATAAACTGAAAATACCTCAATTATCATTAATTCAAATAACAGTCTGCAACATGGAAGAATTCATAGATTCATTGATTAATTCAAGTGCTGGAATAAATAAAAATAAAAGGAAGCTAAAACAAAGAAACATAAAACCTGGATTGAGAGTCACTCTTAAAATAAGAAGAAATCCTAAATCCTAAGAGAGAGAGAGAGAGAGAGAGAGAGAGAGAGAGAGAAGATCTCCCTCTCAACTAAATCTAAATCATTGAAAAATAAAATATGCGAGCTCTCTCTTGAATGGGTGCACTCCCACACTTTATAACCTCTGGTCTATGCTGTCTGTACCTGGATCTGGGCCAAAAAGGGCTTCAGAAATCACTGGGGGCGTATTCTATAAATTCTGATACGTGGCCTCTGTCACGCGTCCGTGTGGGTCACGCGGTCGCGTCATTTGGAGCTTTTCCTTGCCACGCGGTCGCGTCAGTCACGCGTCCACGTCGTATGCGTTCTGCTTATGTCGCGCGATTGCGTCAGTCATGCGGCCGCGTCGCTGCATCTTCGCTTCTGGCACGCGATCGTGTCGTCCATGCGATCGCGTGAATACCAGTTTCCTTCAAAGCTCTGTTTTGCCTTCTCCTTCCATTTTGTATGTTTCCTTTTCCATCCTTTAAGTCATTCTGCCTTAGAAAATCTGAATCTACTCAACACACTAATCACGGCATCGAATGGAAATAAAGGTAATTAAAATAATTAATTTTTAAAGCTTAGGAAACATGTTTTTCACAATATGACATAATAAGGAAGGAAAAGTAAAACCATGCAATTAATGTGATTAAGTAGGTGAAGGATTGTATAAATCACTCAAATTAAGCACAAAAGAACTCATGAAATATGGGTTTATCAACCTCCTCCCACTTAAACACTAGCATGTCCTCATGCTAAATCCAAGGTAAATAATTAAGGTTAAAGTGATGGAATGTCATGCAATGCAACCTAATTTAAATGCAACTAACTAAATGAATGATGCATCATGCAACTCTAAATTATTCACTCATATATAAAGCTTACATGTAGCCAAGTTAATCCACATTCTCAAGGAGTCATGTATATATATATAGCCAACCCTTAAATAATAAAGCATTTTAGCAAATGAGATGGGAAAGAAAAACATTGTGCAAACTTGCAAAACAATTAGTAAATTAAGTACAGATATATGTTGATGAGTTATTGAACCCTCACTGGATTTTGTGTTTACTCTCTAGTCACTCAATATTTATTGGGTTAATCACTCTATTATTCTTTTTATCCTTACTTTCTACAGCTTTGTTCTTCATCTAACCAATCAACAATTATAGAATATAGTCATACCAAAAAGTCATGAG
>NC_029793.2:73408898-73412998 GCF_000816755.2 Arachis ipaensis | reverse complement strand
GCGTCAGTCATGCGGCCGCGTCGCTGCATCTTCGCTTCTGGCACGCGATCGTGTCGTCCATGCGATCGCGTGAATACCAGTTTCCTTCAAAGCTCTGTTTTGCCTTCTCCTTCCATTTTGTATGTTTCCTTTTCCATCCTTTAAGTCATTCTGCCTTAGAAAATCTGAATCTACTCAACACACTAATCACGGCATCGAATGGAAATAAAGGTAATTAAAATAATTAATTTTTAAAGCTTAGGAAACATGTTTTTCACAATATGACATAATAAGGAAAGGAAAGTAAAACCATGCAGTTAATATGAATAAGTAGGTGGAGGATTGAATAAATCACTCAAATTAAGCACAAAAGAACTCATGAAATATGGGTTTATCAGTCCCAAATCAACTCAAGAGAGAAGATCTCAAACCAGTCACCAGAGGATGGCTGGACTTTATTGGGCGTTCTATATTGCCCACAAGCAACCATTCTGAAGTCACTGTTAAAAGAGCAGAAATGATCCATTGCAATATGTTGGGAAAAGAAGTAGAAGTTCATCAACTGATCCCATCTGATTTTTACATACTTGCTAACAAGAACTCCAAGGATGCCAGGTTGGCTTATCCAAGCTTAATCTCTATGCTCTGAAAAGATGCTGAAGTAAAGATGGGAATAACAGAGTATATCTCAGTGGAGCAACCAATCACTAAAATCACAATGGAAAAATAACAAATGCAGGATGACCACACCAAGAGGAGGGCGCAAGAATTCCTCCCAGAAGTTCCTCAATTTGAATATTGGGAATAGCTTGAAGAATCTGTTACCAAGTTGCAAGAATCTATGGACCAAATAAAGGAAGAACAGCAAAATCAAAACAGTATGCTCTGCAAACTGCTCAGGGAACAAGAAGAGCAAGGGCGTGACTTAAAGGAACTGAAGCATCAGAAGTTATCTCTTGAAGGACCAAGCACTCCACAGACTAGAGGAACATCCACATCCCAAAATCAAGGTTGTTGAGCCCTAATCTTAGCCTTAACTCTGTGATAATTGTTCTTATTTGAGTTCTACCTTAGTAGTTATAGTGGTAATTAGTAGTTATTTTATCTCCAATTAAGCTATAATTTATTTTTCTCATCATCATTAAACATGAATAAAATAGAAGATTTTCTTTAGGATAAGGAGGCAATATTTTTTGAGTTTTTAATACAAGAAATTCTGATTAATTACATGTGGTGACAATGCTTTCTGCCTTCTGAATGAATGCTTGAACAGTGCATATGTCTTTGGAATTTGATGTTCTTGAATGTTAAATATGTTGGCTCTTGAAAGAATGATAAACATGAGACATGTTATTGGTAATCTGAAAAATCATAAAAATGATTCTTGAAGCAAGAAAAAGCAGTGAATATAAAGCTTGCAAAAAAAAAAAAGCAAGCAGAAAAAGCCAATAACCCTTAAAACCAAAAGGCAAGGGTAATAAAAAGGATCCAAGGCTTTGAGCATCAGTGGATAGGAGGGCCTAAGGGAATCAAATCCTGGTCTAAGCGGCTAAACCAAGCTGTCTCTAACCATGTGCTTGTGGCGTGAAGGTGTCAAGTGAAAACTTGAGACTGGGCGGTTAAATTCAAGGTCCAAAGCCAAAAGAAGAGTGTGCTTAAGAACCCTGGACACCTCTAATTGGGGACTTTAGCAAAGCTGAGTCACAATCTGAAAAGGTTCACCCAATTATGTGTCTGTGGCATTTATGTATCCGATGGTAATACTGGAAAACAAAGTGCTTAGGGCCACGGCCAAGACTCATAAAATAGCTGTGTTCAAGAATCATCATACTGAACTAGGAGAATCAATAACACTATCTGAATTTTAAGTTCCTATAGATACCAATCATTCTGAGCTTCAATGGATAAAGTGAGATGCCAAAACTGTTCGGAAGCAAAAAGCTACTAGCCCCGCTCATTTAATTAGAATCTGAGCTTCACTCAAAAACTCTGAGATATTATTGTTTCTGGACTCATTTGTATTCTATTTTATTTGTCTAGTTGGTTGGGGACAAGCAACAGTTCAAGTTTGGTGTTGTGATGAGCGGATAGAAGAAAGCCAAGCCACGCGCAAGCGCATGGTGCGCGCGCGCATCGGCTGCGCATTTAAGTTTTCTGGGCCAAGGACCAGAGAGTTGTGCCACTTTTGGGCCAACTTTGTGCCTCAAACCACGCGGACGCACGCTGTACGCGTCCGCGCCCCTTCATGTTTCCTTACCCACGCATTGGCACACCTAGCGCCTCCGTGCCCATTCTATAAGCTCAAGCCATCTACGCGAACGCGCATAGTGCGCGCGCGCGTCGATGCGTTTTAGCATCACCCAGGCCAAAGGACCCGAGAGTTGTGCCAACTCTGGATCCCTTTTGTGCCTCTGGCCCAGCACACCCGCGCGAACGCCCACCATACGCGTCTGCGCCCATTTCCAATTCCTCTATCTACGCACAAGCGCATATGGCGCCTCCGCGCCACTTCCCTAATTTTCCCACCCACGCGAACGCGCACGGTGCACGCCCGTGTGGATTCAAAATTCTCATTTAACCAGGGACGCGAAAGCCCTAGCGCAGTCGCGCCCCCAATCCCCCTTTCACCTCCAACGTTCCATTTCGCGCAATCCCTCTTCTCCCCTGCTCTAACGTCTCTCCCTCTCCTTTCCATCTCCGACAACCAACCACCAGCCATCCTCCGGCGAGCGTCCCGCGATCGTCACCGCCACCGTTGCCGCACGCCCCCTTCTTCCTCCCTCCCTCTCACTCTCACTCAATCCCCTCCTCTCTGTTCTCTCTCACAGCGCCCCTGCTCCACCACCACGAGCACAGCCGCGACTCCATTGTCGCCGGCGAACACTCCCGGTCATCTTCCCAGACCGCCGCTCTGCTCTGGCCGGTTCACCCCTTTCCACCCTCCTTTTTCCGTCCTCTGTTCCACCTTCCAACTCCCCTGCTTCCAGGTTCCTGTCTTTTCTCATTTCAATTTTAATTTCGTTTAATTAATTTTGTTTAGATTATTCTATTTAGCTTGTATAGTTAGATTAGTTTAGTTAGTTTAGTGTAATTAGGTGGTTAGCGAATCTGGGCTGAGTAGTAGATTTAGGCTTGTTTGAATTTTCGCTACTGTGTGCAATTGCTCTGTTTCATTACTTTGCTTGTGCTATATGTTTGTCTTGCCTAATGTTGCTGCATACTGTTTTAATGCTGCTTTGTACTTGAAGTGTTGGAATTCAGATTACTTGCTTATTGAATGGTTCATTGTTGATGGGGTGATTCTGTTTTTTTCGAATTTGAATTGAATTGTCGACTGCTCCACTTCAATTTTCCATTTTATTCTTGTTTCAAGACCCTTGTTATTGCTGAATTCCTATTTTACTTTGTTCTTGATGCTGTTCTGGTGCTGTGCTGAAGACAGTTTCTCTGTGCATTGTGTAAGGAAATAAGGCTTTTGTAGCATGCTAGTTTGGTTTAATTTGTGTTCTGATGTCTGCTGCTGAACTATTTGCTTAATTATTCCATTCATATGAACTCATACATAATTTTGTGCTTTTGATTCTTAATGAATTCATATGAAATTGACTTGACTGTTTGAATTTGGAAAGTAGCCAATGTACTGCTGAAATGCTGCCGGATTTTTCATAACCATGTTTCATAAAATAACAATGTTTTGATTGATGCAACAAGCTTCTATTTGACGATTTCTGTGTCAATAGAACTTTGTTAGCTAAATGGTTTGGAAAATCCTCAAGAACAAGTTTTGGTCATACTTATCATATTCTTTGCTTGTTATTCATGATGATTTGCTTATACGCATTGAATAATTTGAATGAATTTTCAGACTGGCCATCACTTGTAACTCTTTTAAGATTTCATGCCTCTTTTGCATAAACACACAAGTTTGAAAATTTTTAATCTATGTGGCTGAATTGCTTCACTTTATTCATGCATAATTTGTATTAAGCCACATAGACCATAAGGTTTTCCACTCTTTTCTCAACTTGTAACTTTTATGCATCATTGAATTTGGTGTTGAATGCTTCTTGATTGATTCATTCTTTAATGATTTGACTTCACCAACACAAATTCATTTAACT
>NC_029793.2:73402323-73408821 GCF_000816755.2 Arachis ipaensis | reverse complement strand
TCAATGACTTGATGCATTTCATGATTGTGAATGTGCTTACATTCCTACTTTGTACATTCCCTTTTGAATTGAGTCGGTAACCACCATATCACTGATTTTCAAACTGATTTCTAACTTTAATCTGTTTAACCAACTAACTTTTCTTTTGGTTTTCAACTTAACTCTTCTAATCATTCCTTTGGATATGGTGTTTCTTAGGCTTGATGAACAAGTAATGTGCAAATGTGGTTTGAATTATTGGTTTGAAGTCTGATTTGAATTCTGAATTCTGTTGCTTGCATTCCAAGAAATCTCTTTTCTTTCTTCACTTCATGAATATGCTTTGCTTTGAGTGCTTTATATCTGTTTGGCTATCTGCTTATATTGTATCATCTCTGTTTTTCAGGATGTCAGACAATGGAAAGGCTATAGCCACTACTTCCAAAAAGAGAAAGTGCTCTAAGACCTCTAACTTCTATCCTTATGCAAACTATGCTAAGAATCTCCTGAATGAAGAGGATAAGGAAAATCAACTGCTGCACCCACTGACCCAATCAAATTCCCAAACCTCTACTGTGAGCTCCGCTTCTCCAACTTCCGGAAGAAGAATCTAAACATTGAGAAGAAACTTCTCATTCCCAATGATGTGAGGCGTGCCATTAACACCCGCATTCTGGAGTTAGGATTAGATTTTGTTGACAGAGATTTGGGGAGGGTGAACACTTCATGGGTGAAAGAATTTTATTGCAACTTCTTCCGAGCCACTCTTGATTCAGTTCAGCTGCGGGGTAGAGAGATTATGATCACTGAGGCTGCTATTGGGGATGCACTGCTTTGCCACCATCGTCCTGATGACACATGTATCCATAAGTAGGCAGAGATAGCCATCCACTGCATGACATTTGATTATGAGGCGCTTGGATCTTTGATTAGCTTAGGCTAGTGAGAGTGTTCATTACTTGATTTTGGGAAAGTTGGGTACATTGGGTAGAGATAAAAATGTATTTATGTTTTAGTTGAAAATTTTTAGAAATTGGGTACATATTCATGTATTAGTCATGTGTAAACCATATGCATTGATGTTCTTGTATATATTTTAGCTAAAAAAAATTTACAACAAAAAGGGAACAAAATGTCCCAAGGTTTAAGGTTGGGATGCATCGATGGACGCGCACGCATACAAGGCGCGCACGCACAAAAGTGGTTTTACATAGAGACGCGCACACGTACATGACGCGTCCGCGCGGGTAAAGATTTTGCCAATCGACGCGCACGCGCACATGGCGCACATGCGCCAATACTCTCACATGGCCCACTTAAAGGCAAAACGCTGGGGGCGATTTCTGAGCTGACCAGGCCCAAATCCAACTTGTTTCTGAGTGTATTTCATGCAGAATTGAAGTTCAAGCAAAGGGGAATGTTAAAGCAACTCCATTTTTTTATGTATATATATAGTTATATAGCATAATTTTTATTTATTTACAGAAAACTCATGATTTACAGTACTCCACAAGATATATATCAGATATATTCAGTAAAATGAGTGATGAGTAGAAAGCTCTTGTGGATGAATTGAAATTTGGTGCAATGAGCATATCCCGAACTTGAATGTGACACAAATTGCTGAAAGAACTGGCTAATTCCTCTTATTTATATAATAGCTCTCTGGATATATGGTACAGGAAAATCAAGAACACCCCTGCCAAGATAAGGGTTGTCCTTGGCTTAAATGCATTCGGTAAAAATTATTTTTGTAATCTATTCTATCAATCAAATTTTGGCATTATTTTTCATTACTTTTGTGTTATTAAAATATTTTTTCTGCTGTTGTAAGGGAATCCTTTCCAAACAAAATTATCTATAAAGAAATCAATGAAGAGTAAAAGAAAATTGTTAGAAGGCTTCAAAGGTTCTTCTTTGTCATTTGTTTCAAAGTCTTTAATTGAGATGAGTGTGGATGAATCTGAAAATGAAATAAAATTCAACAAAACATCAATCCTATTCATCCAGAAGTGCTTCTTGTTGCCAACAACAATAAGCAAAATTTTTTCAGTTCACATGCCACCAATTCTTCATGTGGATACCATACAAGAATGGAATTGAGATGCTCATCTGCTCAACTTTCTCATCAAAGGAATCAGAGGTCACAAATTGGAAAATAAATATGCAGTTGATGGTTGTGTAACGACCTAACTTCCAATATGTCATGATCATACTAGAAGCTAAGCACTGCGAACTTGCTTTCCTTCACTTTAGCTATTATTTATTATATGAGCCTGATTCATTGTTAAAATACTTTTTTTAACATTTGGATTCACAAGGAGGAACATACACAAATAAATCATAAATAATAACAGATAAAGTAGTTATCATGGTCCTAAACCCAAAGTGGGTGCCTCCTACTTTTACGCCCCCTACAGATGTAGCGAAGACAGAGCCCTGGGGGGTGATTCCTCCAATGCCCTTGAGTAGGATGCCCCTCCACCACCGACCATCATCCAGCTGAGGATTTGGCTCGATGGTATGCAGCCGTGAGTTCAATTTTTTAATATTAAGTTTGTTTATGTCAAGTTTGCTTATCTTAAATTTGTTTATCTTATGTGTTTGTTAATGTGAGGTTTTTCCTCTAACAGGTTTACACCAAATCCCGATGTGTGCACACAGGAGATTACCGAGGTCATTAAGTCCATGTACGACCACTCGTGGCCAATCTATATGCAGATCCTGGCTGATGTGAGAGAGTGATGGTTTCAGAAGTAGGCGGTAAGAACCCAATTTCGTTTGAATTACTTAACTGTATAGGAACTTTATTTCATTCCGACTAACTAATCTTGATGAATCACTTTGTATAGTTGAAATTCATATAGGATGCAAAACACAATATCATGATCAGGAAGACCTATGGCCACCGCGTTGCCAAGCGATTTCAGCAGATAATGAGCGACGTTTGTCAAGGGTGACGAGGTGGATCCGTCCAAATCTCAAGCGTGACTTAAAGGCTTATTTTAGATATAACGAGAGGTTCAAGCGCCGCCATCTGATGAATGTCTCAAACAGGGCTTCGCCTAGGTCGTCCAGGTATACGAATAGGTCGGAGACCTTCATGAAGACGAAGACCAAACTGGTAAGAATTATGGCATTTGTTGTTGTTTTAGTAGTTACTTAAATTAGTTTTTTACTTTCGTTTTTTATTATCAATTTAACTAATTAGTTAATAGAGTAAATGTTAGTTAAATGTCATTGTTTTAGTGGATTTAGGTGGTTGGGATAGGTTAGAATAGGTTAGATTAGGCACTGAGATTGTTGGAAAATTTTGGATAGAACCTTTCAAGGGTGGCTAAATCCGAATTTTAAGGGTGAATCTGCCAAAATTTTCATAACAATTTTAGTGAAATCGAAAAATTATAATTATGTTTTTGAAATTACAATTAAGATTTTGGTTCATGCTTATATTTTTCTGTCATTCATTAATTTGTTCATTTATATTATTTGTTAGTTGATATATTAATTTGTAGTCTAAGTTGCTGGAGTGTGAGGCGACACTAGCGGAGACCTTCAAGTATACCCAAACGTTGAAGGCAAACAAGGAGAGATTTATCGACGAGCGGTCTGCGGCCCATTATGTGAGTTTAAAGTAATCCTAAGTTTCAACTTTTTTAGTTTAAAGTTAATTATTTAACTATTATCCTAATCATTACTAACGTGTGTGACGCAGGAAGAGTACACACAAAGGTTGGAGACCGCGACCCAGCAATCTCAGCCGCCTAATGGGGCCAATGAAGCAGGCTTCGAGACCTCCGTGGTAGATCTCGATAGGATTTGGTGCGAGACCGCCTCTGAACCCCACAAGAATTACCGCTTTGAATTGGGGTCATTCTTCGCCAATGGCCTCTGCTCCTCCGCGTTAGCGGCTTCCTTTGCGTCTGCCTCTGCCACCAGCCTTGCTGTTCCCCAGGAAGTTGTCGACTTAAGCAAATAGGTGCAGAAGCTAACACAGGAGCTTCACCAACAGGCGGAGCAGTCTGAGCAAAGGTATTGAGAGGTTCTTGGACGCATTGCCGTCAGCTCCAACCTGACGGAGAAGCTGAAGCAACTCAATCAGTTGTAACAGCAGATGAAAGAGTACAGCTAATAGATGCGCACTGGAGGCAGCAACGCTGCTGGTGGAGCACTGACGGCAGCACCTCCTCCACTACCTCAGCAAGGGGACCATAATGTCGCTGCCACCGACGATAACGAAGACTACCAGGATCTGTAGGATTTAGGATTTTACGCATTTTTCTTTGATTTTACTTCATTGTATTCTACATTTGTGACATTTTATTTCATTTAGACCATTTATTTTTTAATAAAATTATTTCTTGATTTCTGGCAACTTCAAATTTCTGCTAGCAACTGCATTAACAAGAGTCTCATAATTGTGACTTAACTATGCCAAAAAAATGTAGGCTTTAAAAATCTAACATTACCATCGGATTCAACGTCGGATGTATCCAACAGTAACCATCGACACAAACTCGACAAACCATTGAAAAAGACCGACGGTAACTCCGCCAGTAACTACCTTTGGACAAGAAAAATCCACCAGTAAGCTATTTTCAGTGACATCTATACCGTCAACCTAAGGACGGCAATAAATCTAACGGTACTCGTTGTTTTACTTGTAGTGAGTGATGATGCAGATTGAGGTGCTTGATGATGCAGTAGATGTGCTTGGAGGTGCCTGTTTCACTGAACTTCCAGAAAAACTCCATTTCTTCAAGAAAAGTCCCGTCTTTCCGAAAACTAGGTCGTTACATTCTATCCTCCTTAAAGAAAATTTTGCCCTCAAAACTTAACGTACACATAGGAAGTTGTAGTAACATCCATCACAAACAAATTCATAGTGTGGTACTCACATCGAGTGGAAGAACTGGGCCCATTGGGATTAGAGACAGTTGACAAAGGCTGAGACTTAGTAACTTTACCTTGTTGGGATTAGAAAGGACCCTAGGCTTGAACCTTGAATGATTGGAATTTAGGATTGCCTAGTGGGAGACGTATAATGACAGATCGAGAGGCTCGATTAGAACGAATCGACGGAGAAGTTCCGGTGGAACGGTGAAATGCGTAGAGATCGAAAGAACACCAACGGCAAAAGTACTCTGCTGGGCCGACACTGACACTGAGAGACGAAAGCTAGGGGAGCAAATGGGATTAGATACCCCAGTAGTTCTAGCCATAAACGATGGATACTAGGCGCTGTGCGTATCGACTCGTGCAATGCTGTAGTTAACGCGTTAAGTATCCCTCCTAGGAAGTACGTTCGCAAGAATGAAACTCAAAGGTTCATATCATTTTACGTCATCTCTATTTAGAACTGTTATCCTACTGAAAACCCGAAAGGACGATATTCTCACCCGTTTTGGAAATTGTTTATTTTCAGATGCAAGGCGTGATGTACCTCGTTGAGCGTGCCAAAATCTCTGTGAAAAAAAAACGAAGACTCCTCTTTATTTTGTACTTAGATTTTTTTTCCACTTTTGTATATGTATATGTATATCCCCTTAGAGGCTGATTTATAGAGAAATAGGTTATATTTTGTTTACTTCTGAGTTATATTATACTTTCTAGTCGGCTTTGTCGTCGCAGGTCGAGGCTAGTATTTACTATGTATTTTCTTTGAACTCATATATATATATATTTGTCGTTTATGTTTATCGTCGACGTTCGAGTGTGATGCAATTATTGGTTATCTTTTCTTCACATGCTCCTAATTAAATTACATTTCTTCAACCTATACATAAGTACATTTGTTTTTAGAGGTCGTAATGCCTTACGACTACAGCATAAGACTTTGTATGGTAGAATTTTACACTATTTTTTAAAAAATTATCATTTATATGTTCTCTTTTAAAAAGTGAGTAGATCTGAGCAGAAAAGTAAATAAGTCAGCACTCCTTATTCCACGTATAACATATGGCTCGGCTCTATTTTGTTTTTGGATGTCACTTGGTTTTCTTGGTAGGTGACTTGACTCATATCTTTTCTTTTTTTGGACATCATACTTGACTCTTTTCTAAGAGTGAAAAATGGTTAGGTTGGATATTGGATTAATTGTATATCTGACTCGTATGGATAAATTCAAAATCAATCATTAAAGTTAAAGTTATACACCATGTCACCAACTTTAATTTCACGGCCAAATATGAAATATCAGAACCTTCGCGATTAAGCAATTACATTTGGGTTTTGCAGAATGTAAAATATTTGATGATCTCTTGAAAACTTAGTCATTCTAGTTGTACCTAAAAATGAAAATGGACCGGATTATCAATGAGGGGCTTGTAACTCGATTTATTTTTTACTCGATTCAACTCAATTTGTTTTATTAAATAGATCAGACTTAAGATTTTTGTAAAACCTATTAGTTAACACGGTTAGGCTATAACCTTTAAAACTAAAAAGAATCAATGGTTAAGATTAGTTAATTATAAAATTATAGTTTTTTGTTCAAAAAAAAAATTTTTAGATTGTTAG